>NW_026057579.1:9818676-10026532 GCF_023721935.1 Panthera uncia
AGGAAGGGAGGGAGGGAGGAAGGGACTCCAGAATCCTAGTAAAGAATAATTTAGGATGACTCCCTCCTGTGAATCACAAAAGCTAAGAAGAGATAAGTCAGTGAGTTACTGAGCCACCAACATGCCGGGAACCACCAGGGGACAAATAGATTTTCACTGAGCCCTTTCTTTCCCTTCCTTTCTCCCACCCTAAAGCCACATTTCTGAAAAAATAACTTACATTCCCCAAAGTTCCAGTGTGATTCGTCTCAAACCCAAAAGGGGTTTTTTATTTTTATTCATTTTTAAGAAAAAAAAAAACACAAGGAAAACTTATTTAGCCATTTCCATGTCACAAAGAGCATTTTAAAAACAAATTTGGAAATGAAATTCTGCCACAAACAAAGGGAGCTGATTTTTTAGTTTTTAGCTTCGTCCCAAACAAGAAAATTAAACCCAAGTGGTAGGCTCCCACACACCAAGTGTTTCATTTAGAAAATTAAACGATCCTGAAAAACAACTTATCTTTTGCTCACGGAACAGCTGAATAGACCCGCTAATGTGCTTAAATCGAATGAAAACTTAAGAAAATGGACAGCAGCTGCCTTGCACTGATCACCTCCTATGTCAGTGCCTGCTGGGCCACATTACAGTAAGACGTCATGCTTCACTTCAGAAGGAGGCGTTATTTGTATCCATGCGCAAACTGAGAAGCAGAGATGTTCATTAGTACTGGTTGACTTCCAAAGAAACGGTACCAAGCTTGAAGTATAAATGTGTTTGACCCCAAGGCAGAGTCTCTTTGCTACTTTATGGTAGGTAGTCCATTGTTTGTCTTCATCACCTCTGTCCTTCAACAGCCTATAGCCCAGAGGAGTGGCTACTTTTGCGCTACTTGCCTGTACAGGCATTCACAACAGTGAGTGCCATGGTGAATTTGCCTGTAACTAACTCCATGGGAGAGTTTAGTCCATCAACTCTGAAGAAATGAAGATTCCCGAAAGAAGACACCTGCTTCTCAGACCCACCAAGTAAGGGATCTCGTTGGAGAATCGGAAAGGCCAGCCGAAGAGCTCTCTGGAATCCCTGCCAGTAACAACAGTCTGCAAAAGTCTGCAGCATGATGAGAGAGAAGCATATCCTGGGTTTCTGATAGCCCCGCTGCCATGGCATCGCACTGTGGTTAATCGCAAATTACATTCGGACCGGGGCAATGCAGAGGGGGCTCTTGTACCACAACTTGGGGAGTAGAAGAGGAAAGGCTATAGGACTTCCAGTAAGAAGACCGCATAGCCTGAGCTATGGAATCTAGATCCCTTTTGCCTCCCAAATGTTTCTTGGGTATGAGATCTGTGGCAGCTTTAAGGGCATATTCTGAACCACCACCACCACCACCACCACCATCCCCATCCAGTAATCTCTGATTTCTACTAGCTTCTTGATGATATTACACTAAGAGAATATGAACATTCCCTTGCATAAATGCTGTGCTTCTAAACAAGTTCACCTATAAACCTATGCTGCCTTGAAAACAAAGACAGTGGGGCACTTGGGTGGCTCAGTCGGTTAAGTGTCTGACTTCGGCTCAGGTCATGATCTCGCAGTTCATGGGTTCGAGACCTGCATGGGGCTCTGTGCTGACACCTGAGAGCCTGGAGCCTGCTTCTGATTCTGTGTCTCCCTCTCTCCCTGCCCCTCCCCTGCTTGTGCTCTCTGTCTCTCAAAAATAAATAAATGTTAAAAAAAATTTAAAAAAAAAACGAAGAGAATGGAACGGAGAATGCATGAAAAGGCGGATCTTTGGGACACTTGGGTGGCTCAGTCAGTTAAGCGTCAGACTTCAGCTCAGGTCATAATGTCACAGTTTGCGAGTTCAAGCCCCGCATCGTGCTCTGTGCTGACAGTGTGGAGCCTGTTTGGGATTCTCTCTCTCTCTCTGTCTCTCTCTGCCCCTCCTCTACTTCTGTTTTCTCTCTCTCTCAAAAATAAAAAGGTAACTTAAAAAAAAAAAAGGCAGGTCTTCACAAGAGGCCTGTCAACTGCACTCTTTTGAAGGACCTCAGGGAAATCCCACGTTGGTCCTGGAACAAGGCACCTGAACTCAGTGCTGTCTTGAACTGCATTTCCTTTAGCCCCACTGCCTGAAACCTTGAGATCTTTGGCCTATGAGAACCTGTTAAGTTTTGTAGGCAGGTTGGCCTTCCTGGCCCCTCTTTGCTGACATCATCCTGCTTCTTTGGGGACCCTAGGACCTCAGCTGGAGAGGACTCTGGGCAGACACATTTCTCAAACACACGACTCTGCATCCTGAACTCTGAGGCATCCGTTCCGTTTTGTCTTGTTCTCCCCAACCCCAGCCACTGAGTTCTCCCTGGCCTCTGCCCAGCCCTAATGGAGACCCCAGCATGTGTGCCACAAACAAGACAGGGCCCCAGAGTTTGGCAAAGAGTCCCACACACCCTGACTTTTGCGTCAGTGGCGCTCGCCCACGCCCAGCATCTGCGATGTCTTGGAGTCTGCTAATGAACCATTGCGTCTTACATATTCATGATCCTGGCGAAGTCAGAGGCTTGAAGAAGCTCGTTTTTTATACTTTCCAATTTGTGCTTCCACTGGGCGGTTTAGGACTACCCTGCTGCTGGGGTTTATATTTACGGTCATCAGGAAGGCAGCCAGCCAGAGGAAGGATGGCTCAGTGCGTTCCTGTCCTTGGGTTCTGCGCAAACAGTACTTGCAAAGTAAATAATGAGCTTTTAAAACATGAACTTAGAGGGTAATTCCCAACCTCTTTAATCTCTCCATAATACTATAGATATTCACTCTTTTTATTGCATCTCTGGGCATCATTCATGTGATACCTTCCTGGATCTGTTCCTTCAGCCTGTTGTGAAAAGGAAACACATTGAGAGAAGCCTCTAAGTTCCTTGTAACCCTAGGCTTAGTTTTAGGGGCTTCCCTGTGGCAATAATGTAAAAGATTCAGTAAAACGTTTCTGAAAATGTTTTGAAAAGTGGAAGCTCCCAGGACATTCTTTGAAAGGATATATGTGAAGCCGGCCCATACGCTTGCTACTTTGTTGCTTTTCTGAACTGAGTGGGAATGTGAGCCCCAGGAGAGAGGTCCCAAATAGGGGGTGCTCCCCCAACCCATGTAGGAACAAAGACAGGCAACCTGGATCCTTGGTGGGGCCAGGTGGACAGGTGATATGCTTCCATACAAGTGGTCAGGAGAGCATAGGTCCCTGCAGGACAGAGCCGGAGGCAGGCAGTTTGAAGGAGAGACACAAAAGCGGAAAGCTGCTGGCCTGTGGTCGTGTCAAGATCCTACTCTGAAGACTGCTGTCTGATACAGTCTGAGCTGGCAGGAAGAGGCTCATATTGTTTCTCTTTTTAAAAAGGATGATGATACACATCCGGTAACACAATTAAGAGACGTGATACTTGAAAGTTGTTGACTGAGTGCCGCTCAGCACTCTTTCCCCTGTACTAGACCCAAGCTAAGCATCCACAGTGCGCGCCCAACTCTCACTGCTGCTGTCAGCCCCACCCCAGAGCCGGGGGCCCCCGCCTGGCAGGGGTTTCCTATACTTCTGTGTTTCCTACACTTCAAGTCAGAGAACTTAGGAGACTATGGTCTATTGTGCCAGTCTGGAGAGTGAGGCTCTGGGCGGGGTGGGGAGACAAGGTACTCATCCTCTGACTCCTACTCCAATAGCCCTTTCTTCCCAAGGCCAACACGTGGCTGGTGCCCAAGACCTTCCTGGGGACCAACAGTGACACAGGTTATTTAGGAGGCACATGACATCAGCTGTGTGAAGTTTGCCTTCCCTTATTTTCCGCACCCAATTTTTCACACGTAGAACGCTGTAGTTCCTAAAGGGTTCGTCTCTTGTAGGGGCTGGCAAACTACAGGCTGTGGGTCACAGGTCAGCTCTGATCATGCTCATTCATATAAATATTTTGTCTAATAACTGCTTGCAAATGGCAAGGTTGAGTAACAGAGACTGGAAGGCTCACAAAGGCAAAACTACTTAGTATCTGGCCCTTTACAGAGACCATTTGGTGGCCCCTGCTTTAGAGAAAGACCAGTTTTTTTCTGGCGGTCCGGGATTCTCTTTGCTTTCAGCCAATGCTCCTGGTAGGGGTGGGTGGGAAAGGTAGGCCATCTCTCCAGTGGATTCTGGTGAGCACAACCAGGGTGGTCGACTGAGATGTCACAAGCCTTTACTGATTTGGGCTCTTCATCTTGCTCATTCCATGCAGTTAGAACAGAAGGTTCTCACTGAAAACTATAGAAAGCTGATGAAAGAAATTGAATAAGACACAAAGAGATGGAAAAAGGTTCCACGCTCCTGGATAGGAAGAACAAATATTGTTAAAATGTCGATACTACCCAAAGCAATCTACATATTCAACACGATCCCTATCAAAGTAACACCAGCATTCTTCACAGAGCTAGAACAAATAATCCTAACATTTGTATGGAACCAGAAAAGACCCCGAATAGCCAAAGCAATCTTGAAAAAGAAAACCAAAGCAGGAGGCATCACAATCCCAGACTTCAAGCTATACTACAAAGCTGTAATCATCAAGACAGTATGGTACTGGCACAAGAACAGACACTCAGATCAATGGAATAGAATAGAGAACCCAGAAATGGACCCACAAACGTATGGCCAACTAATCTTTGACAAAGCAGGAAAGAATATCCAATGGAATAAAGACAGTCTCTTCAGCAAGTGGTGCTGGGAAAACTGGACAGCGACATGCAGAAGAATGAACCTGGACAACTTTCTTACACTATACACAAAAATAAACTCAAAGTGGATGAAATACCTCAATGTAATACAGGAAGCCATCAAAATCCTCGAGGAGAAAGCAGGCAAAAACCTCTTTAATCTTGGCCGTAGCAACTTCTTACTCAACACGTCTCCAGAGGCAAGGGAAACAAAAGCAAAAATGAACTACTGGGACCTCATCAAAATAAAATGCTTCTGCACAGCGAAGGAAACAATCAGCAAAACTAAAAGGCAACCGACAGAATGGGAGAAGATATTTGCAAATGACATATTAGATAAAGGGTTAGTATCCAAAATCTATAAAGAACTTATCAAACTCAACACCCAAAAAAACAAATAATCCAGTGAAGAAATGGGCAAAAGACATGAATAGACACTTCTCCAAAGAAGACATCCAGGTGGCCAACCAACACATAAAAAAATGCTCAACATCACTCATCATCTGGGAAATACAAATCAAAACACAATGAGATACCACCTTACACCTGTCAGAATGGCTAACATTAACAACTCAGGCAACAACAGATGTTGGCGAGGATGCGGAGAAAGAGGATCTCTTTTGCATTGCTGGTGGCAATGCAAGCTAGGGCAGCCACTCTGGTAAACAGAATGGAGGTTCCTCAAAAAACTAAAAATAGAACTACCCTACGACTCAGCAATGGCACTACTAGGCATTTATCCAAGGGATACAGGTGTGCTGTTTCGAAGGGACACATGCACCCCCATGTTTATAGCAGCACTATCAACAATAGCCAAAGTATGGAAAGAGCCCAGATGTCCATTGACGGATGAATGGATAAAGAAGATGTGGTATATATATTGAATGGAGTATTACTCGGCAATCAAAAAGAATGAAATCTTGCCATTTGCAACTACATGGATGGAACTGGAGGGTATTATGCTAAGTGAAAGTCAGAGAAAGACAAATATTGTATGACTTCACTCATATGAGGACTTTAAGAGACAAAACAGATGAACCTAACGGAAGGGAAGCAAAACTAATATAAAAACAGGGAGGGGGACAAAACAAAGAGACTCATAAATATGGAGAACAAACTGAAGGTTACTGGAGGGGTTGTGGGAAGGGGGATGGGTTAAATGGTAAGGGGCATCAAGGAATCTACTGAAATCATTGCTTCACTATATACTAACTAATTTGGATGTAAATTTTAAAAAATAAAAAATAAAGTTAAATTTTAAAAAAAAGAACAAAAGTTTCGCACAGTAGGGAATCTTGACTCTTTGGGGCCCACTCACATAAAAAGAAAAAGAATAAGCATTTCATGATTGTGTTTCACATGCCATGAATCCACTTAAGCCTATTACAATCACTTTGACGTGACGTTTGACGTGGAGATTACGTTTGGGCATATGTGATTCAGAACTTCCACAAACCAGGCCTGTGCCTTCAGTCAGAGGTAGCCCAAACGACAGAACTGCAAACCCTTTCCACCTACCTTGGCTCAGAAGATACCAGATAACCTTACACCCTGCTGAGCTCCTGAATATTCACCACACTCACACCTTGAGGTTCTAAATCCAAATCCAAATGCAGGTAACTGCCATTGTCGTATCAGAGTTTCCCAAAAGAATCATGTGTTAACAGAGGATGATTGATTTTTCCAAAGTCATCTGCCAATTCCTGTGTAAGCAACAGAATCTGGGTCAATGCTTAAAACTGGTGTGCGAAGAGGTTTTCAAACCCAACTGTGCCTTTGTGGTGATTATGTAACAGCCTCCATATGGAGAATCACTACAAACGTTTGCTTTTCTCTCATGCTGATGAAGCATTTTATACTCTGGAGGAATGTTCTGGAGGAAGGTGGTTGGTTAAAAACAGGCAAACTGGAGACACACATTTTAACAAAGTTTCCATATGTATGTCGTCTCAACATGTAGCCCCCAGATTTTTTTTCCAAAGAGCATCTCAGCAGTGAATATTTTTTGGTGCGCTAAAAAGTGGCATATTGATTCAATCATTTTTATGTTATAAATTATACTAATACAACAATGTTACTTTGAAGTTAGTGGTATCTCAAAAGAGCCTCTATCACCAGGCTTTTATAGATAAGGAAACAGAGCATTATGGAAGCTGTGTGCCTGATTAAGGGTCCACCATATCCTCTCCTTCCTTTTGGATTTGCAACCAAATCCTTAGTCTGGTTGCAAAAAATGGAAAAGGTTTTTCAGAGGAAAATTTATTTAGGCTATATTGACTCTATGAAGAGAATTCTGGAAGCAACTCTTAGTTCATCTTTTTCTGCTCATTGCCACCACCATACTCCACCAGCCATGTGACAAGAGTAGCATGCAGAAGAAAGAAAAAACAGAAATGGACTAAAACAGCCGTTCTTCCTACACCCACCCCCATTGGTGGCCGGCATGGTGGTGAGACAGTCACCAGAGGTGCCCATGGCCAGAACCGCTGGAATTACTCATCTTCCTCCATCTATATCCCAGGAGTTTCCCCCCTCTCCCTAACTTTCAGGAGGATGTAATGGTAGGTCAGAGTGTCCCGGGTCAATGGGACTAAAATCTGTCCTGAAAAGGTCCTGGATCTAGTATAAATCCTATCATGGGTGGAAAGGAAATCCAATCAGAGACAACATCAAGGGCAAACTTGAAGGGAACAGAAGTCACAGAGTAATATGGATGTGGGATCTGGACTAGTTACACCAGTCATTTCCTCGCTGCCATATTCCCTTCTTCTAGAAGCTTACCTAGCTTACCTAGACTTACCTCAGGGACAACCACATGGCTGACACCCCTGGCCATCAGTGATTGAACCATATATGGACATCTGACCCACCTTGAGCCTATCAGATCTCTTGATGTAGAACTTGGAGTTGGGACACCAAGAGCCTTGAAACTGTTAGTTGTCTGTAGGTGCTGAACCCATGAGACACTGTGGCTCCCCGTGTGAGGCAGGCAGCCATCTTCACTCATGCATAAATGAAGGAAGCTGGACTCGAGGGAAGAACAGAACAGATGTTCAGAGACAAAGAAAATTGAGAGGAAAGGAGAAGGAAGAGTAGATACCTGGGGATGCTGTCTCTTCAGTGCCACAGGAAGAATTCTCAAAATCAGGTTGCATAATATTCCCTTACAAATGTATAAGAAATTCCCATTTACTTATGTTAGTCTCAGTGGGTTTCTGGTCACAGCAACTGAATGCTCCCCTACCCTAAGATGAAATGGTTGGGATGGGGGTTCAGGGCAGGGAGTGAGTGAAGGAGCCACGAGGAAAGACAACTCGGGGCACATTTTGGAGAGACTAAATCTTAGAGTGCAAGTACATGCACAATATCCACACAAGCAAATGTTATGAGATAACCCTGTTTCCAGTGTGTCAGTTTGCCCAAATTTCTGTTGGGAGAAATATGATATATCTATTTAAATACATAATCTTAGTATTGACAAGGTCTTCCTAAGAAAGACACAGACCTGGAAACAATAAAGAAAAGATTGACTGATTAGACTTTTCCACCCTTAAATTTTAAATATTCTTTGGCAAAAGACATTGTGAGCCAAATTAAAATGAGGGATCTACATGACAGCTGAGGGCCCTCCCCCCCCACCTCCTCCCCCCCACCTCCTCCCCCACACTCTTCCAGACAGACACTCCTTCAAGGCTGCTAGGCAGGGTCCAACCCGGGCTTTGTGGCTGCCATGACTCCTGAGAGTGTTGCAACTGTTGGCAGCAAGACTGTGACTTCTAACTGTCCCCAAATGAGGAAATGAAAGGGAAGAAAGAGGAAATGGGATGGAGTGAAAAATGGATGAGAACAACATAGAGGGAGGAAAAAACACTGAGAAAGATGGAAGAAATGAGCTATTTTTCTGTCCTCTGCCTCTGGACTTCTCCTTTGTGACACCCTAGTCACGCATTAACTCACTGAGCTGTTACTGTGGAAAGGAGGTTGTAAGTAGTAACATTAACTGAGGGTCATAATGGTGACTTGGGAATTCAACCAACTCCACCTGACCCCACACCCATGCTTGGCTAAATTAAATCTGTGGACCATCTGGTAGGATTCTAAACAAAACTTTCAGGTCTAACATTTCCTCCCAATGCTTAGCATTTCCTCTTCCCTAAATTCCCTTTATTGCTACCACCCACCAGAATGGAGAATCGAAATTAGGTTCTTTTACTTAGTAGCTTGCCAAACTATAAACAACTCTCTCCAACTAATCCGTGTCTCATCTAGGGAGAGGGCAATAAAAGTCATGATCTATGTGGTCAAGAGTCTGGTGAGACATTTTTACAGCATTGCAGACGGTTTTCCAAACGTGGCCGCTTTATTTCTTTCTGTAGATCTCAGTTTCTCAGTCCATAATGTGAAAATAATACTACCTGTCTGTTGCCTATTTCTCAGGTGATTTGGTCAGATCATGAAGGCTTATATGTAAAAACATTCTGCATCTTAGAGAAACGGTGGAGAAATCATATGGGAACCTCATATGATGAGAAGGCTAGGCATATTGCAATGTTTGGGGGGAAGTGATTTGGCCCAGAGAACACTTGACTCCATGAAGTATCAAGCTGCTTAAGAAGACTCGAGTCTAAACAGTGCACCATTATTTCAGATACGTCTTGGTTAGCACGCTGTTTGGGATAATAAATGGTGACTCTAATTTTTAATTTTTTTTAATGATTGCTTTTTTAAGTTTATTTATTTATTCTGGGGGAGAAAGAGAGAGCACAAGTGAGGGAGGGGCAGAGTGAGAGAGAGGGGGAGCGAGAATCCCAAGCAGGCTCTGCACCGTCAGTGCAGAGCCCAACACGGGGCTCCATCTCACCAACCATGAGATCATGACCTGAGCTGAAATCAAGAGTCAGGTGCTTAACCAACTGAGCCACCCAGGCATCCCTCTAATTTTTCATGAGCGTGTTGTGAAAACATGGTGAAAATGGACAGGGTAATAGTAATTGGATTGGCCACTGTAGAAAACATTATGGTGGCTCCTCAAAAAGTTAAAAATAGAATTACCATGCGATCCAGCAATTTCCCCTTCTGGGTACGTACTCAAAAGAATTGGAAGTAGAGTCTTGAAGAGATATTTGTACACCCATGTTCATAGCTGCATGGGAAGCAACCCAAGTGTCCACCGATGGACGAGTGAGTAAGCAAAATGTAGTATATACACATAATGGAATACTACTCAGCCTTACAAAGGAAAGACATTCTGATGCATGCTACAACATGGCTGAAACTTTAGGACATTGAATGAAATAAGCCAATCACAAGAACACAAATAGTGTATAATTCCACATATATGAGGTACTAAAATTAGTCAAAATCACAGAGACAGAACGTAGAATGGTGGTTGCCAGGGGCTGGTGGGGGAAGGGTTATAGGGGGTTATTATTTAATGGGCATAGGGTTTCAGTTTTGTAAGATGAAGAGTTCTGGAGATGGATGGTGATGATGGTTGTGTGACAATAGGGATGTACTTAATCCCACTGAACTGTATGCTTAAACGGTTAAAATGGTAACTTTTACGTTATTATAGATTTTACCCCAATGAAAAAGTTTTGAAAAAAATTGGATTAGTGGTTCTTCCATAGATGTCATTCAATGTTGGGTTGGTTTTTTTGTTTTTTGTTTTGTTTTGTTTTGTTTTGTTTGCTTTTATTTACTTCCTCTTACAGGAAATTTCCTCTCTTAAATTGTGGCCAAATAAAATTATTACTTGTGATTTTACAATGTGCCTGACTAAATGAATATACTTTTGATAGTGCTATCATGTTCCTGATTGTTACAAAAAAAAATTTTTTTTTGTCTTCTAGGATTCCAGTGGAAAGTAGGTATTAAATGGATATAAAGTATATAAACCCACCTCCTCCACAATCTTACATTTACATTTACCCATATCCTTGAACTTGGGACCGATCATAAAGGTCTATATCTCAGGGTTCCCAGAAAAAGAAAAAAAACCTAGTAATTAGCTATGTATTGAACATTATTGGTGTGTATTGGGCTAATGCTTTTCATGTACCGTCTCATTCAATCTGCAGCCCTTTAAGACGAGTATTATTATTAGCCTCACTTTACAGATGTAGAAACTGAGTCTTAAAAAAGTAAGTCATTGCCGTAGTCACACGTCTAGGAAATGATGGAGTAAAACTCTGAGCCAAGGACATCTGGATCCAGAGCTCATGTTTTAGCCACTTGTTGTAGTTTTAATGCATCACAGTGTGGCAGCTGCAGGCCTGCCTGGACTCGTCTTAGACTCTGAGTTGCTAGGCTATTCCACAACGGTTGACAAACTAGCAGGTGTCAAACTACCAGGTGCAGTATCTGCTCTGAGTCCGAAGCTGGCAGGAAAAGCAATGGTACGTGGAAGAGAAGAAGAAAGATGATATCAGATGGATTGTGTGTGTCCAGAATATATCCATATATTTTAAAACGTGCAATGCCTAATTTTTAAACAAATTCCACATGCAGAGAAAATACACATGCATTTCTAAGTGGAACATAAGTTAGCTAATTCATTCCTTCTTCTTGATAAAAATGGTTAGAAGTTGCTTAGAAATGCCTTTTTTTTTAAATTTATTTTTTTAATATATGAAATTTACTGTCAAATTGGTTTCCATACAACACCCAGTGCTCATCCCAAAAGGTGCCCTCCTCAATACCCATCACCCACCCTCCCCTCCCTCCCACCCCCCATCAACCCTCAGTTTGTTTTCAGTTTTTAAAAAAATTTTTTTTCAACGTTTTTTATTTATTTTTGGGACAGAGAGAGACAGAGTATGAACGGGGGAGGGGCAGAGAGAGAGGGAGACACAGAATCGGAAACAGGCTCCAGGCTCCGAGCCATCAGCCCAGAGCCTGACGCGGGGCTCGAACTCACGGACCGCGAGATCGTGACCTGGCTGAAGTCGGATGCTCAACCGACTGCACCACCCAGGCGCCCCAGTTTGTTCTCAGTTTTTAACAGTCTCTTATGCTTTGGCTCTCTCCCACTCTAACCTCTTTTTTTTTTTTTTCCTTCCCCTCCCCCATGGGTTTCTGTTACGTTTCTCAGGATCCACATAAGAGTGAAACCATATGGTATCTGTCTTTCTCTGTATGGCTTATTTCACTTAGCATCACACTCTCCAGTTCCATCCACGTTGCTACAAAAGGCCGTATTTCATTCTTTCTCATTGCCACGTAGTATTCCAATGTGTATATAAACCACAATTTCTTTATCCATTCATCAGTTGATGGACATTTAGGCTCTTTCCATAATTTGGCTATTGTTGAGAGTGCTGCTATAAACATTGGGGTACAAGTGCCCCTATGCATCAGTACTCCTGTATCCCTTGGATAAATTCCTAGCAGTGCTATTGCTGGGTCATAGGGTAGGTCTATTTTTAATTTTCTGAGGAACCTCCACACTGCTTTCCAGAGTGGCTGCACCAATTTGCGTTCCCACCAACAGTGCAAGAGGGTTCCCATGTCTCCACATCCTCTCCAGCATCTATAGTCTCCTGATTTCTTCATTTTGGCCACTCTGACTGGCGTGAGGTGATATCTGAATGTGGTTTTGATTTGTATTTCCCTGATGAGGAGCGACGTTGAGCATCTTTTCATGTGCCTGTTGGCCATCTGGATGTCTTCTTTAGAGAAGTGTCTATTCATGTTTTCTGCCCATTTCTTCACGGGATTATTTGTTTTTCGGGTGTGGAGTTTGGTGAGCTCTTTATAGATTTTGGATACTAGCCCTTTGTGCGATATGTTATTTGCAAATATCTTTTCCCATTCCGTTGGTTGCCTTTTAGTTTTGTTGGTTGTTTCCTTTGCTGTGCAGAAGCTTTTTATCTTCATGAGGTCCCAATAGTTCATTTTTGCTTTTAATTCCCTTGCCTTTGGGGATGTGTCAAGTAAGAAATTGCTGCGGCTGAGGTCAGAGATGTTTCTTCCTGCTTTCTCCTCCAGGGTTTTGATGGTTTCCTGTCTCACATTCAGGTCCTTTATCCATTTTGAGTTTATTTTTGTGAATGGTGTGAGAAAGTGGTCTAGTTTCAACCTTCTGCATGTTGCTGTCCAGTTCTCCCAGCACCATTTGTTAAAGAGACTGTCTTTTTTCCATTGGATGCTCTTTCCTGCTTTGTCAAAGATGAGTTGGCCATACGTTTGTGGGTCTAGTTCTGGGGTTTCTATTCTATTCCATTGGTCTATGTGTCTGTTTTTGTGCCAATACCATGCTGTCTTGATGATGACAGCTTTGTAGTAGAGGCTAAAGTCTGGGATTGTGATGCCTCCTGCTTTGGTCTTCTTCTTCAAAATTACTTTGGCTATTCGGGGCCTTTTGTGGTTCCATATGAATTTTAGGATTGCTTGTTCTAGTTTTGAGAAGAATGCTGGTACAATTTTGATTGGGATTGCATTGAATGTGTAGATAGCTTTGGGTAGTATTGACATTTTGACAATATTTATTCTTCCAATCCATGAGCAGGGAATGTCTTTCCATTTCTTTATATCTTCTTCAATTACCTTCATAAGCTTTCTATAGTTTTCAGCATACAGATCTTTTACATCTTTGGTTAGATTTATTCCTAGGTATTTTATGCTTCTTGGTGCAATTGTGAATGGGATCAGTTTCTTTATTTGTCTTTCTGTTGCTTCATTGTTAGTGTATAAGAATGCAACTGATTTCTGTACATTGATTTTGTATCCTGCAACTTTGCTGACTTCATGTATCAGTTCTAGCAGACTTTTGGTGGAGTCTACCGGATTTTCCATGTATAATATCATGTCATCTGCAAAAAGCGAAAGCTTGACTTCATCTTTGCCAATTTTGATGCCTTTGATTTCCTTTTGTTGTCTGATTGCTGATGCTAGAACTTCCAGCACTATGTTAAACAACAGCGGTGAAAGCGGGCATCCCTGTCGTGTTCCTGATCTCAGGGAAAAAGCTCTCAGTTTTTCCCCGTTGAGGATGATGTTAGCTGTGGGCTTTTCATAAATGGCTTTTATGATCTTTAAGTATGTTCCTTCTATCCCGACTTTCTCAAGGGTTTTTATTAAGAAAGGGTGCTGGATTTTGTCAAAGGCCTTTTCTGCATCGATTGACAGGATCATATGGTTCTTCTCTTTTTTTTTTTGTCAATGTGATGTATCACGTTGATTGATTTGCGAATGTTGAACCAGCCCTGCATCCCAGGAATGAATCCCACTTGATCATGGTGAATAATTCTTTTTATATGCTGTTGAATTCGATTTGCTAGTATCTTATTGAGAATTTTTGCATCCATATTCACCAGGGATATTGGCCTGTAGTTCTCTTTTTTTACTGGGTCTCTGTCTGGTTTAGGAATCAAAGTAATACTGGCTTCATAGAATGAGTCTGGAAGTTTTCCTTCCCTTTCTATTTCTTGGAATAGCTTGAGAAGGATAGGTATTATCTCTGCTTTAAACGTCTGGTAGAACTCCCCTGGGAAGCCATCTGGTCCTGGACTCTTTATTTGTTGGGAGATTTTTGATAACCGATTCAATTTCTTCGCTGGTTATGGGTCTGTTCAAGCTTTCTATTTCCTCCTGATTGAGTTTTGGAAGAGTGTGGGTGTTTAGGAATTTGTCCATTTCTTCCAGGTTGTCCAATTTGTTGGCATATAATTTTTCATAGTATTCCCTGATAATTGTTTGTATCTCTGAGGGATTGGTTGTAATCATTCCATTTTCATTCATGATTTTATCTATTTGGGTCATCTCCCTTTTCTTTTTGAGAAGCCTGGCTAGAGGTTTGTCAATTTTGTTTATTTTTTCAAAAAACCAACTCTTGGTTTCGTTGATCTGCTCTACAGTTTTTTTAGATTCTATATTGTTTATATCTGCTCTGATCTTTATTATTTCTCTTCTTCTGCTGGGTTTAGGCTGCCTTTGCTATTCTGCTTCTATTTCCTTTAGGTGTGCTCTTAGATTTTGTATTTGAGATTTTTCTTGTTTCTTGAGATAGGCCTGGATTGCAATGTATTTTCCTCTCAGGACTGCCTTCGCTGCGTCCCAAAGCATTTGGATTGTATTCATTTTCGTTTGTTTCCATATATTTTTTAATTTCTTCTCTGATTGCCTGGTTGACCCACTCATTCGTTAGTAGGGTGTTCTTTAACCTCCATGCTTTTGGAGGTTTTCCAGACTTTTTCCTGTGGTTGATTTCAAGCTTCATAGCATTGTGGTCTGAAAGTATGCATGGTATAATTTCAATTCTTGTAAACTTATGAAGGGCTGTTTTGTGACCCAGTATATGATCTATCTTGGAGAATGTTCCATGTGCACTCGAGAAGAAAGTATATTCTGTTGCTTTGGGATGCAGAGTTCTAAATATATCTGTCAAGTCCATCTGATCCAATGTATCATTCAGGGCCCTTGTTTCTTTATTGACTGTGTGTCTAGATGATCTATCCATTTCTGTAAGTGGGGTGTTAAAGTCCCCTGCAATGACCACATTCTTATCAATAAGGTTGCTTATGTTTGTGAGTAATTGTTTTATATATCTGGGGGCTCCGGTATTCGGCGCATAGACACTTATAATTGTTAGCTCTTCCTGATGGATAGACCCTGTAATTATTATATAATGTCCTTCTTCATCTCTTGTTACAGCCTTTAATTTAAAGTCTAATTTGTCTGATATAAGTATGGCTACTCCAGCTTTCTTTTGGCTTCCAGTAGCATGATAAATAGTTCTCCATCCCCTCACTCTCAATCTAAAGGTGTCCTCAGATCTAAAATGAGTCTCTTGTAGACAGCAAATAGATGGGTCTTGTTTTTTTATCCATTCTGATAGCCTATGTCTTTTGGTTGGCGCATTTAATCCATTTACATTCAGTGTTATTATAGAAAGATACGGGGTTTAGAGTCATTGTGATGTCTGTATGTTTTATGCTTGTCGTGATGTCTCTGGTACTTTGTCTCACAGGATCCCCCTTAGGATCTCTTGTAGGGCTGGTTTAGTGGTGACAGATTCCTTCAGTTTTTGTTTGTTTGGGAAGACCTTTATCTCTCCTTCTATTCTCAATGACAGACTTGCTGGATAAAGGATTCTCGGCTGCATATTTTTTCTGTTTAGCACACTGAAGATATCGTGCCAATCCTTTCTGGCCTGCCAAGTTTCAAAAGAGAGATCAGTCGCGAGTCTTATAGGTCTCCCTTTATATGTGAGGGCACGTTTATCCCTTGCTTTCAGAATTTTCTCTTTATCCTTGTATTTTGCCAGTTTCACTATGATATGTCGTGCAGAAGATCGATTCAAGTTACGTCTGAAGGGAGTTCTCTGTGCCTCTTGGATTTCAATGCCTTTTTCCTTCCCCAGTTCAGGGAAGTTCTCAGCTATAATTTCTTCAAGTACCCCTTCAGCACCTTTCCCTCTCTCTTCCTCCTCTGGGATACCAATTATGCGTATGTTATTTCTTTTTAGTGTATCACTTAGTTCTCTAATTTTCCCCTCATACTCCTGGATTTTTTTATCTCTCTTTTTCTCAGCTTCCTCTTTTTCCATAACTTTATCTTCTAGTTCACCTATTCTCTCCTCTGCCTCTTCAATCCGAGCTGTCGTCGTTTCCATTTTGTTTTGCATTTCGTTTAAAGCGCTTTTCAGCTCCTGGTGACTGTTCCTTAGTCCCTTGATCTCTGTGGCAAGAGATTCTCTGCTGTCCTGTATACTGTTTTCAAGCCCAGCGATTAATTTTATGACTATTATTCTAAATTCACTTTCTGTTATATTATTTAAATCCTTTTTGATCAGTTCATTAGCTGTTGTTATTTCCTGGAGATTCTTCTGAGGGGAATTCTTCCGTTTGGTCATTTTGGATAGTCCCTGGAGTGGTGAGGACCTGCAGGGCACTTCCCCTGTGCTGTGGTGTATAACTGGAGTTGGTGGGTGGGGCCGCAGTCCGACCCGATGTCTGCCCCCAGCCCACCGCTGGGGCCACAGTCAGACTGGTGTGTGCCTTCTCTTCCCCTCTCCTAGGGGCGGGATTCACTGTGGGGTGGCGTGGCCCGTCTGGGCTACTTGCACACTGCCAGGCTTGTGGTGCTGGGGATCTGGCGTATTAGCTGGGGTGGGTAGGCAAGGTGCACGGGGGCAGGAGGGGCAGGCTTAGCTCGCTTCTCCTTAGGTGATCCACTTCAGGAGGGGCCCTGTGGCAGCGGGAGGGAGTCAGATCCGCTGCCGGAGGTTTGGCTCCGCAGAAGCACAGAGTTGGGTGTTTGCGCGGAGCGAGCAAGTTCCCTGGCAGGAACTGGTTCCCTTTGGGATTTTGGCTGGGGGATGGGCGGGGGAGATGGCGCTGGCGCCTTTGTTCCCCGCCAAGCTGAGCTCTGTCGTCCGGGGGCTCAGCAGCTCTCCCTCCCTTTGTCCTCCAGCCTTCCCGCTTCCCGAGCAGAGCTGTTAACTTATGACCTCCCCGACGCTAAGTCGCGCTTGCTGTCGGAACACAGTCCGTCAGGCCCCTCCGCAGAAATGCCTTTTATCATAAAACAGAAATTATCAGCATCAACCTCATTCACCACTTATTGTTTCTTGTTCCTTCGATTCTTATCTACCCCCTCGCTTTCTTTGCCTTTCTCTTGCACCACTCCTTCATAAGAATTAAAGTAACTCATTCAAATGTCAAGTCAAACGTTCTTCCTTTTGGATGGAGATCACTTCCCTCCCCTCCACAACTGGCTGGGCCTGTTACCTTTGGGTGACAACTTTGCCAGAGATGTTGGAGAAAAGAGGGATGGCATTTCCTCTTAGAAATCCGGCCTGTGTGACCTTTCCCATCTCGCTATGGTTGTATACGGTTGTTCTGTCCCTCCGTAACAGAGGCCTACACAGCTTACCTTCACGCAGTGCTCACTAGATACCAGGGGAGGAACTTGCTTGCCCACGGTCACTAGTATGTGGCAAATTCAGGATTCAACCCAGGTCTGACTCCAGAGCCTATGCACTATACTGGCTTTCTAGCCAAGGTCCACCTCAATATGTTGCTCCAAGGTAACTTGCCTCGGCAGTGCAGACCGTCATGGGAGAGACACTGGGTGTCACCTGTTATAGCTGTTTCTTAGAAGTGGCACCAGACAGTGCTGGCCTTTCTCCTCCCAAGGCAAAGAGGAATAAGGGTGATACGTACAGGCTGGAGGAGACTGATCCCCAAGATTTAGGAGGAAGGATGTGGTCAAGGTACCAGATATATGGTATCTGATCATAGCATTCTAGAGCTGAACTGGGCTTAAAAGATAATCTCCTCAAATTCCTTTATTTGCAGGTGAGGAAGCTGCAGATCTGAGAGACCAAGTGAATTGTCTAAGGACACAGCCAGTTAGCTGGATGCTAGCCCATGACCTAATTTTTTTGATTCAGAATAAACTGCTTTTTGCATTCCACTTTCCCTCTGCTTGGGTTTTACTTGTGATTAAGAAGTCACAAAGATCAGAAAATTAAACTGCTTTTAGCAATAGAATTTCATATTATACAGTTCTACTGAAAGTAATTATAATAATAATGCAAGCAAACCTCCCAAAGGCAGGGGTTCCAAAATGTTTCTGCCTCTTGCTAAGCACATATATAGAATTCAAGTCCATCTTTATACCACACAAAATTTCCAAAGAACTGAGCAATTTCCTATAAAAACTCAGTTGTGTACTGATTGCCAAGTTGGAAAACTCAGGGTTTCCCGGCAACTCTCACTTTCCTGGTGCTCTTGGGGATGAAATTCCTCAGCCAACAACCTCTCCTGACTTACCTCCTCCACAGTGGCCACGACCCAGGTCCCACTGGCCCTTCCAGATGTTTCTGCCTCCCCTGATTTCTCTCTCCAGAGCCTATGATCTTGTCTCCAACCCTCACCAGCTGAATAACCTTAGATGGAAAATTCTTGGGATGGAGGGCCCACATTTCTCTTGCACTGGAAGAAATATTGGACTAGAACTTAGGTGAACTCACTTCAGGTCCTGATTCCAACACTAATCAGTCCTGGTCCTTAGTTTTTTAAATGGACAAAAACCCTTTGCTTACTTACCTTTCAGGGTTGTTCTGAAGATTTTGCAAGTTGGAGAGACACAGGACCCTGGGGCCAAACTGGGCCTACTGAGTCTAACCCCTCATGTCAGAGCTGAGGAAAAAGAGACCCAGAGGTTCTGTGACACCTGGCCCCCCGCCAGGTCTTGGTGAATGGCGAAGTCAGCACGAAGCTTCAGATCCTCCCCAGGTGATTTTCTACAATTCAGTGCCGCCCATGATGACAAATATGAAAGCTTGTTTAAAAGGGTAAGTCATGAATCTGACAACATATAATTATTTAGTTATTAATTAATACACTGTGTATAGAGTCAGCACTAATCCATTTTTTTTCATGCCTTAAAAGGGCTATAGGTTGTCAGGAATTTCTAAAGGTGGCAAAAGTACATCTAAAGACAAATACTTCCCCTTCCAGTAAATACAAGTTTAATTAGAGGTTAAGCTCAGTCTCCTACAGTGGCCATCTCTTGTTGCTTTTTAAAAAATCGTTATCATTGAGATACAATTCACATGCCATAAAATTCACCAATTTAAGGTGTACGCTTCTGTGATTTTTAGTACATTCCCAAGACTGTGTAACCATCACCAGGATCTAATTCCAGAACATTTTCATTGCTCTGCTGCTTTTCAGATGTCAGTCTAGTGGGGTTGAGTGTAGCTTCCCTTGAAGCTTGGCTCTTGGTTTCAGCATATTACATCCAGCCCTAGTGTAGTGATCATCTTGGCTGAGATCAGATATCCCAAGTTCCCTCTCAACTTGGAGAGCTGTGTATCTGCCCGAGGCCTGATTCCCTCTGAGATAGACCAGGAACGAGATAGACATTGAGTCTCAAAATAAGCCTTAGCAATGAGAATCAGAACCTGAAAAGAAAAACTCAGCCATCAGGGCTGAGCTGCGGGATTAACATAGGAGAAGGTTGAAAAGGTTCCCGGAGGCCAAGAGTGAACAGAACTGGAAGGTGGCGAGTGTGGTTGGTTTCAAGACTCAGGGTTTAGGTGGTGGAGGGCTCTCCGTGGTGTCCTTTCTCTGGGACCTGCGGCATTTACACATGCTGAATCATCGCCCCTCTGCCCTCCACTCCACTGCGTTATCACCTGATCTAAGCCTGCAGGGTTTCCTGAGCATCCAAGGGCCATCATAGGTGCCTGGACTTCTCCTTCACAGCCCCCCCCCCCCTCCCCCCCCCCCCCAGGGTACTATGATTACCTGTTTATTCATCTGCATTCCTGAATAGACAGCAGGCTTTGAAACGAAAGAAGCCCTGCCTCTTTTTGTTAGCTACACACCTTGCTCTCGGGATCATCTGGCACCACGCACCCTAAAGGTCTCTTGAACAAATTATTAATTCGTCCACAAGCCCAAATGTCTTCTTCCAAATCTCTGTGATACTCACACTAAACTCAAGTACCCGAGCACCCCACAGTTGTCCAAGGTAGATACACAAAACATTGACGACATGGACCAATGCTGCCTACCTGTGGTTTGCACTAAGTAGCCCTTGTTCTGGTCCAAAGAACAAAAGAGAGGAAGTCCCTCCTCTGTACTCTACGAGAACCCTTCAAGTATTTGAAATGAGCTGTCACATCCTCTGTATCTTTTATTTTCCAGCTTAAATATATGTGCTTCTTGACGGTTATGCTTAAAATATGGATTCATTACTTATACATCACTCTACAAATATACATTTATTTATTTATTTATTTATTTATAAGTAAGCTCTACGCCCAATGTGGGGCTTGAACTCACAACCCTGAGATCGAGAGTCGCATGCTCCACCAGCTGAGCCAGCCAGGTGTCCCTCAACAAACATTTTTGATCATGTTCTATGTATAAGGCACTGTGCCAGTGGCCCTGGGTACCAGACGGGACATGACACAGACCCTGCCCTGAAGAAGTCTGAAGTCCGTACTGGTTGTGCTGTTTATTCCAATTTCTGGGGTTTCCTGAATGGGCCAAGTGTGGTTTCTAGAACTTGGCAGTATATTCCCAAGTGATTTGAGCAGGGCAGAGTTCAGAAGAACTACCACTTCGTGATATGGACCCTGTGCTTCCAAGAGCTTTTGATTGTTCATATTATTTTTAGGAAGTGCTCAGGGTATACTCAGGTGTGTGTGTGTGTGTCTGTGTGATAGAAGACAGTTGGTTAAAATTTTTGTAAGACTGCTCTTTGTGACTGAACCAAATATGTGATAGTATTTCTGGTGATAAAAGTTCAAGTCAAACACATGCTCATCATAAAACTCAAAAAACAAAACCCAACTCGCAGGAATAAGCAGATTGCAATTTTCCTATAGGACTTAACTCATAAGGATGAACAGATTTTTTTAAGGGCATTTCACACTGTCATTAATGGATCTTTATGATGTTTCTGAAAATAATTGGAAGGGACGCATGGACATCTGGCATGTAATTAAGGCTGTTTCTAATTATGGGGGGGCTGTTTGTCTTCAAAGCAGAACGGACACCGGGGTACCCTTGGATGGGCTCTTTTTTAAAGATACTTGCTCAGGATTTGGCAGACTCTAGTCTTTACCTATTTGAAGAATGTGGGGTGGGCCAGTTCATTTTAGCTTCTGACCTGAGTAACTTTGGACCTGAAATTCCTTCAGGCTTTTGTTGTTGTTGTTGTTGTTGTTGTTGTTGTTGTTGTTTTTCCTATGGGGTTCTGCTTTTAGGCTGAAAATGTGAATTTTTTGGTGATGCTGTTTCCTGGGTACTTTCCATAATCAGGAGACAGAATCACCAGGGGCTAGAAGGTCAACAGAAAAGAAAGTGCTTCTCATCTGTGACAACTGGGATAAATGTGGGAGAACTCTGCATACTTGGGTGGTCAGGAGACCCAGGAATGAGGCCAGAAAAAGCAGAGTGCATGAGACTCATTCTGTCCTCTACTAAATATAATTGGAAGAAGGGATTGTGCTGAGCATTTAGAAATTAGTGATTTCACTGCTTAATATTTTCAAATAATTTTTCCTGGCCTAGCATCTCTTCATTTACGCAATATTTATTAGGCATTCAACGTGTGCCAAGGACTGCAGAAATAATTATTATCATAAGTGTTGTCTTAAGAAGAATCTGTACCTTTTTGTTCTCCTTATGGTCCCCAAAGCACATATTATGCTTTGCTCATCAGCCATGGATACAGTGATTTTGAAGGCAGTTGAGGGCAAGAGATTTTAGAATCCTCCCGAATGATGTTTCTTAGCCTAAGATTTCATTGACACTGAGTAGAGGTCTGTGGGGATTGTTGCACAGGCTACTGTGAGGGCTCTTGTCATTAGTCCCCAACTTAATTTCTAGAAATCCCTTGTGGAACCCTCTGATACCTGGCAGCAATGAGTGAAAATCAGTGTTCTAGTGAAAAGAAAATTATTTCACTTAAAAAAATTTTAAACTTAACAGACATTTTTTTCTAATTATAATATTCCCACAGAAGAAATCCTTTGTTATAGATCCTTACCAAAGAAATTTGGAAAACAGAGGTAAGCACAAAGCAGGAAATTAATGATCTATTATTATTCACTGTGCAAAGATAAGTATGGATAAAATGCTGGCAATTACAGAGGTGCCTGGGTGACTCAGCTGGTTAAGGCTTGGGTCATGACCCCCTGGTTCATGGGTTTGAGCCCCACATTGGGCTCCAAGCTGATGGTGCAGAGCCTGCTTGGGATTCTCGCTTGCTCCCCCTCTCTCTGCCCCTCCTCTGCTCCTTCTCTTTCTCAAAATTAATAAATAATCTTTAAAAAATGTTGGCGATTACATCTCTTCACTTTTCTAGACACGATTCTCTTTTACAACAGTTTTGTAGCCTGCTTTTTAAGTAATAACATATTGTGAATGTTTCCCCAGGTCATTGCGACTGCTTTTTCTCCTACAATTTAATTGTAACAGCCAGCATGATATTCTGTTGTTACATATGCACTGTCATTGATTTATCTAATTGCATATTATTGGACTCTCAGGTTGTTTCCACTTTATCACAAATATAGATAGATAGATAGATAGATATTCTTTATCTCTTAACTCTTTATTCCCATTCATCATATGGTGAATTATAATAATTTCCTTATAATAATCTCCAGAAGTACAGTTTCTGGGTGAAAAGATACACCAAAAATTTAAACCTTTTTGGAATGTACATAAAGGAGCTCTGGTTTCTGAGTAGGGATGTTTTTGTCCCGAGCTCGAACCAACTGCGTGACCTTGAGTTTAATTGCTCCATCTGTAAAATGGGGAACATGGTCACGCCCCCACTGTATTTCAAAAAGTGATTCTGCAGAGGAGAATACAGTAAGACTTTTGAAATACAGCATGTGGCAGGCACAACCTGATGTTTGCCTGCTCAGCGTTGTTCTGTGTCATTCCGACAAATCTTGTTTTTTTGGTCAGGTATTCACCCCTCCCCCACTGTAGTCCTTGTTCCTTTAGGGGACGCCTAAATTGTCTGAGTGTAATCTCCTCAACCCTGCCAGCGATAGGTTCAGGAATGGCATGTGAACCAGTGTGGTTTCATGAGATTCAAGGAGAAGTTGGCTGGGGCTTCTGGCAAATTCCCCACTCTTGAGAGAGTCATAGGAAGGAAGAGTCTCTCTCTGGACACTGAAATATGCAAACATCAAGCTTGGCCATACTGCTGCAACAGCCATATGACCCCATCCACAGAGCTGTGCATCATGTGGAAGAGGGACTGGAGCCATTGGATCAGTCACCCTGGAAGCTTGTCCCACCTCTGTTATCCAGTGAGACCCACGCCTGGTGGCCTATTCTCTTGGAATCCATCAACGTGATATAACTCCAGTTCTGACCATCATCAGTTTTACTTTCTCTCTTAGTTACAGGAAATGTTTTTTAGTCTCTTATAGGTTTCCTTCCAGCCTCTTATATCCTCCCTTTCCCAAATATCCAAGAAATTATGCCTCAAGGGAATATTTGAGTGAAGAGGCTAGTGCTCACGTAAACAATTCAGAAATGACTCACTTAGATCTGCTGAACTGAAACAGCCCAACCCTGGCCTTCCAATTCCGATTCCAATAGAATCAGAAGATTTTCCACATTGGAAGGAAACTTGGTGTTCACCAAGTCCCGATCCTGCTTTGTAGAGGAGGAAACTGAGCTTCAGAAAGATTTATGGTAATATGCTACAAAGTCCATGCCAGCTGAGCGCTCACCTGGGAGCCATTGTGACTCCTGCCACATTTCAACAGGGAACTTAAGCCAAAATGGATCATCATTGGCTCTTTCCCCACCATGTATTTCCTGGTAAATCAAAGTATCCCATTTGTAGCAAGAACCCAAGATGTAACATTCCTACCCACCTCATTGGAAGTCCGGTCTTCTTCCAGTTCTTCCTAGTGATTTTTTTTGTAGAAGTCCCTGGGGAGAGGTCTGGCAAGTAATCCAGACTTCTTCCTGCAGTTCTCTGGAGCACCTGCTCTGCTCTTGGTCTGCTCCTCTTGGTACCCTTCTGCCACTTTAACTATTATTTGTCCCCTATTCCTGTATTTTGATTGTCTTCACAGTCCATGCTGCTGCCAAATTCCCCCACATGTCATCTCTGTTCAGCCCATGGGTCATTCGTTGTTCATGCTCCATGTAACCGTCCTGGATGGCCACCTACTCCTGTCCTTCTTCCTCTTCAGTCAATAAGACAACGTTTGTTTTTCCTGGCTGTGGAATCTGAATGGGTTCCCCCATTTGGACTTCACCCTCTTAGCCTGCTGTTCTACAGAAGACATGTGCCCTCCTGGAATGGAATGGGTTTTACCAGGACTGGCTGTGACACAGCACCACTCTGTGTGGGGCCACATCTCCATTGCAGAATGCCGCTCTGCTAGGCTGCTTCTTCACATGTAGTATTTCTCAGAAAACCTACTTCCAAACGATGGGATAGCACGACAGCAGGAATTCTCAATCTGTCATGAACTTTGGGGTGGAGGTTGGGCATCCACAAACACTTTAAAGTTATATTCAAAGTTCTGTGTAAAATAGCCTCTCATGGGACAAAAGCCTCTCATTTTGTATCAGAGTGTCAAAGGGGTCTGTGACACTAAAATGGTTGAGAATCACTGGTCTCTAGAGGGTCTCTAACCCAGCTGGTCTCTAAAGCTGTTTAAGGTCTAAAAGTCTGTGACCCTGGGATTCCATAATAAAATACTGGCTTGTAGCAAATTTACCAAACACAAAATCATTTGGCCATTCTCCCAAACTACTTTGTTTCATTCCTAAGTAGGTACAAGAATTTATGCAGGAACTTTTAGCTTTATTTGCACTGGAGATGTTGTATTGTTTTAAGAGAATAACAAAGGATTAGGAGCTGAAGCTTTTATTAGCAAGATATTAGTACTCTATCCATAAAAGATTATTTATTCTAACCTCAAGTACTGTAAATATTGGGAGATCTTCTTTTTCATAGCAGCAAGATCTTGGAAACTATACTGACTGGAAGGAGGATGGGGAAAGGGTGGCACTTAGGTCTGGCTCCTTTTCCAGGTACTTCCAGGAGTGGAGTCTGGCGGGGTGGGGAGATGTAGGCAGGCCTTACTCCTCTTCTGCCTGGTTGCCTGTAGTTCCACAACTGACCCCTAGATGGTGTCCTGTTAGCAAGGGGCATGGTAACCATTTACCTGGGAGGTGGTGACTGATCACTGAAACTGTCAGGGGGTCAAATGATAAGTATGTCACTTCAATTAGAAGACAGTATTGGGAAAATGACCCGAAACTTTTCTTATACTACTTATAGTAAAATCTGGAAACATTTAGCATTGGCCCAGTCATTGAAAGTATGATTTAAGTGTGATATTCTGAGGATGCGGTCAAGTTTTTCTTTTAATGGTGAAACGCACGTGACATAACATTTACCATCTTGACCATGTGTAAGCGTACAGTTCAGGAGTTTGAAGTACATTCACATTGTTGTGCAACCAGCCTCCAGAGCTCTTTTCATCTTGCAGAACCAAAACTCTATACCCGTTAAACAGGTCCCCATTCTCCCCTCCCCCAGCACCCCTCCACAACCACCTTCTGCTTTCTGTATCTATGAATTTAACTACTCTGAAATTCATATAAGTGGAACCTTACAGTATTAGTCTTTTGTGATTGGCTTCTTTCATTTAGTGTAATGTCCTCAAGAGGAATGTATCAATGTTTACAAAAGTATTATATTTTTTTCCCAATATTTACTTATTTATTTTGAGAGATGGGGCTTGGGGGAGAAGCAGAGAGAGAGAGGGAGAGCTGTCAGCGCAGAGCCCATCACAGGGCTCGAACTCACAAACCATGAGATCATGACCTGAGCCCAAACCAAGAGTCGGATACTTAGCCAAACTGAGCCACTCAGGTGCCCCATCAATATTATCTTTTAATTTGTAAAGAAAAATTGGCAATTGTTAAAAAAAAAAAAAAAAAAAACAGATGACTTGGCTCTTGATTCGTGCAGACAGCTTCACAAGCAAATGCTCTCGTTCAAACCCGTGAAAGTCAAGACCTCACCTGTAATGCCCACCAGGAGGTCTTCTAAGTCTCCACTAAATACGCAGACTTACGAAACTGCCTTGCCACACAGACACCAGTAGACTCAGAAGGAGGCACAGGCCAGAATGCAGGGCACCGACTCTGCTCTTCTGCGGGACCACAAAGCCATCCCCACCCAGGTCTTTGGCCCCCAGGCGATGACTCAGGTGTGAAGAAATGAGACTTATGTCAGAAAGGTGTGGAAGTCACCCTGGATTAGAAGCCCCATACTCCATGGGCATAGCTTCTGTAGTCCCTGTGAGATCTTGCCAGTTACACGAGTCACCCCACTAAGGGACACCCAAAGGTATGGCTTCCAATCTGTATTTACAATTGTCCCAGTCTGGATACAGTTTACCGATCAGGGCCATTTTTACTTTCTTTTATCAGGTTTTCAGGTAAGTAGAGTGAGAAAGTTAATCAAAAGGCAAATGTTCATGCCAAAAGGTTTTGCTAATCCTTTATTTTTAGCCCTTCAAATGGTTAAGTTGCAGTTTCTGACAAAACATCTGGTTAAATAGGAAGGAGTCAGAATGACGAAGTGATATGAAGAACTAAATTACACAGCGAAAGTTGTCATCTCTTACTGACTAGAGTTCTGTTCCCCAACACGCACAGACTGATGGAGCTATAATTAGAACTCCCATGCCTGACAACGTGCCATCACATATCACATTCTTTCCTAAGAGAAGGAAGGGAGAGCATGTGGAAAGGGAAGACGGGGGCTGATCTATGAAGAAAGCGGTGGAGTGAGAAAAGGGAAGGCGTTTTTTCCTGGCAGTGGCTGCCCGACTGGCAGCAGATTAGCCGCCCTTAGAGATGCTGAGATGGGTCCAGATGGGGAAAAAGGGGAATTGGGGCAAGAATTTGTGAACACTCTGACTTGCTAAAGAGGAGTCTCTTTCTGTCTTCAAAAGAGGAAAGTAATTCACTGTCATCATTTTGCAGGAGCTTTGAATTGCAAACAGAAAAACTATGGACCCCCTAAGAGGTAGTGGGTGTGGGCTGAGATCTTCCCCCCCCCCATCCCTACTCCCCAGTAAGGTCAGCATTTGTAGTCAAAATGGACTAGATACATTGTCCCTATAGCTTTTCATTTTTGTTGAGAAGAAAGGAGTCCCTCTCTATATGTTACATATTTAATACACATGAAGACATTTCTGGATCTTCATTTATGATAAGGAGGGTATGATGGGAGAAACTTGAAAGATGGATGCAAAGCCAATATCACACCAGGACAAGTAGAAGATGAGTTTCTCAAGAAGCAGCCAGTCCATGAGTGTGTGAAGAGCCAGGTTTAGGGATGGAAAAGGAAAATTTGGCCTGACCCAAAGAAGCTCCTATGTAAACAGTGAGGACAGGAGAGATATCCTGTTGGACTGAACTCAAGACTACGGTCTGGAAAAAGCCAACAAAAGGACCTCCTTTCTCTGACTGAAGCAAGAACTCTAGTCCCTACTGGGTAAGAGTTAGGAAAAAGATGTTTTTCTTTGTGCCAGGAAGGGCTTGAACAGGGGAGCCATCTGCCACAGCTGAGCAAGGTCAAACATCTTGTACGGACCAGAATGGAGTTCCTGTTCAGGGCACCCTCACACACAAGCAAAGCCCTAGGAAGACAGGAGTTTTCTTGTAACCCCAGTCCCTGGAAATACTTAGCATTGAGTAAGCTCTTCAATATGGCTGAACAAATATGGCCTGTTGGGAATGCTGCTTGATGCTTCACTATTGAACAACCAATTCTCCCCAACTTTCCTAGGGCATTCTTAATTTCTGACTCATGGCCGACCAGTGAACCCTGACAGGAGAATGTACTTGCTTTAGGGATGTGAAGAGCTGCGGAGAGTCATTATCAATGAGATGGACCCACGGGTCTCAGGAAATGACAACAGGGGTGGCATTTGGGAAGAGCAGGAATCTTTTGTGCACGTATGCACACACACACGCAACCTCCAAGGTCCTCTCTTAGGACCCAGTTGTATGTGTGTGTGTGTGTGTGTGTGTGTGTGTGTGTGTGTTGTTTTGTTTTTTAGCTTGGTGACATCTGGCAGTGTTTAGTCCCTCCTCCAAGTTAATGGATAAAAAACTAAGGTGACTCGGTGTCACTAAATCATCACCAGCTGTGTCTAGCTTTTCAAATCTGCTATTAATATCAGAGCCAAATGTTACTTATTAACCAAACACTGCTTATTAATCATTTACAGGTATGTGATGGTGGTAGAGTTAAACCCCCAAAGACAATGCCCTGGCTGCTAAGGATTTATGGGCTTTGACAAGAGAACAATAGGATGGGAGAAGGGCCAACGGGGCACAAAAGGAAGAGGGCACAGGCGAATATGAACCTTCACCTAATACCTTGTTCGGTTTAAACTGCCTTTTAAGATGCTTAGAAGAGGCGGCACTAGCCTGTGAGGACGGGAAGCAGTCACTGTCAGAAGAAATCCAGAACGTGTGAAAGTGAGGATGGGAACATAAAGCTGGAGCATCAGGCAGTTCGTCTCTTTCCTCCTTCAGCTGAGCCAACAGCCTGTGGGTGCTCGTCTGGCAGAGTCTCCCTCAGATCCCTGGAGCTCGGCTATTTGAGGGTTCTGCTCCCTGGAGGTGTTCTCTCTAATCCTACAGAATGCAGCACCACCTGTGAGCGCTCCTGCTAAAGGGCATAGGAGCAAACTTGAGGGCCAGCGAATCGTGGTCCTCTCCTCTTCCTCCTTCCCCCATCCCAGAGTGTGACGGTGGAGACCAAAGGCAGGGTCCCTGGTGGCCCCACGACCGTTCAACTAGGAATGGCCACCTGCCAGGAACCCTTGGTAGAAGGCTGGGGGTTCAGTTCTAGGAGATCATCTTTCCAGACGTGTGGTCTGAGGTTACGTGGGGTTTGAGAGTTCACCAGAAACAAAAAGAATTGTGGTTGAGATGGAAGGGAGTAGCCCAGAGCTTTGGGGCACCCGTGTGAGTGCCTTGCACACATATGCATGCCCACACCCCACATATTATACTGTGCGTGATGTGAATGTATGTTTGGGAAGCGTTCACAATCACGGAATCTCCCCAAACTATACTCGTGCTCTCTTTCTCGGGTGACAGTAAAAACATGATCATTGGAGGAAAAAAAAAAATCCAAAAACCCAGAAAAGCACAGAGAAGAAAACAATCCCATCACCAAGAGAAACATTTAAACATTTTGTATCTGGCACTCTCGTCTTTTCACGTGGCAGATGGAGAGTTCTTCATTTAGTTTTCCGAAATTGGGATCTTACTCAACGTACTGGTTTGTTTATGTTAACGATGTACTATTAACCCATTTTAAGTTAAGGGTGTATGGTGAATGTTCCCCCATGTTCCCATAATTTATTTTTTTAAGTGTTTATTTATTTATTTTGAGAGAGAGAGAGAGAGACTGTGTGTGCGCGCGAGTAGGGAAGAGACAGAGAGAGAGAAGGAGAGAGAGAAAATCCCAAGTGGGCTCCATGCTCAGTGCAGAGCCCAAGATCGGGTTCAGTCTCATGGCTGTGAGATCACGACCTGAGTGGAAAACAAGAATTAGACATTTAACCAACTGAGTCCCCCAGGTGCCCCAACCCATGATATCTTCAATGCTGGTCTAGTAGTCCACACCTGGATGCACCCAGCCAGATACTTTAACTACAATCGGGATAAGCACATTTACTCATAACCTTGGCTCAAGGCATAAGTAAAGATGATTAGTTCTGTGCTTGGCTCTATGACCCCCAGAGTCCTATGACACCAGCATTTCACTGGCAGCTGTGTTCTCTTTCTTGTGTGTGTATCTGAGGAGAGAGACCTTTTTCTTCCCTCCTGTGACTGGATGGGATTTTTCTCTCTCTCTGCTCACTTGTTGTCTATTGTTTTCCATGAATCCCCATGTCTGTGTGTTAGCATTTCTGACTGGCTGGGGGTAGCGGGGTGGGGAGCACTTTGGGAAACACAAACCTCTGATTCTTGAATGCCTGCAGGCTGACCAACAGGGTCTAACAAGCAGCGCTCACCCTTCTAGAGCTGGACCAGGACAGTAGGCCTGTGGTATGGGTGGGGAGCCTTAACCACTCCTCCTCCTCTCTGCTACCATTTAAAACCATCTGGAGGCAGGGAGGAAACTCGTTCAGCCCTTCAACTTGTGTGACCACACACATTCTTTTAAGAGATATTTACTAGCTTCGCAGGAAAACAAAATTCGCCATAAAAAAAAATTGAAGAAAATATTCTCCATTTTCTCTGCTTTCCCCTTGTATGACTCTCCACACGAGAGGTATTTGTAGCCTCTCTTCAAGCGTGCTTCAGATTTTCACTTCGGCTTTGGTTTTCCCTCACAACTTCCTCTTGCTATTGTGAAATGTGGTTGGCTCAAGTGACTTTTCCTTTCTTTCCCATCTTTGCAAGATAATCCACAGGCCGTGTCTCCGGAGGCGAAGTAAGAAGACCTTCACAGGGTTATTCTCCTGACCCTACTCAGTCCCGCCCTGGAAGAGGGGGTCTGCCTCTGGACAAGCGGGAAGGCCCAGGCTCCTGACAGGACCACTAAGGACTGTACATAAACTGGGCAGAAAAGCACAAGACTTTTCTTTTTCAGAATTATACCCTGTTTCTTCTTCTTATTTTTTCTCTGTGTCAGTGACCCAAGAATAAAACTAAGGAGAAAGGGAAAATGTGATTGGTCAGGCCTAGGGAAGGTGAGGAAAGGCAGGCTAGAGCCACAGATAATAATGAATAACTAAACATCACGGGGGCAGCTGGGTGGCTCAGTCGGTTAAGCATCTGACTTCCGCTCAGGTCATGATCTCATAGTTCGTGAGTTCAAGCCTTGCATCAGGCTTGTTGTGTCAGCACAGAGCCTGCTTTGGATCCTCTGTCACCCTCTCTCTCTGCCCCTCTCCCACTCGCTCTCTCTCTCTCTCTCTCTCACAATAAATAAACTTAAAAAAAAGAACACATCACAGTTGATAGTTTCACAGTTTAAAGATCAATTCCATATCCATTATCTCATTAGCTCCTCACAATAGTCCGAAGAGGAATACACCACAGACATTACCATTATCTCCACAACTATAGACTTAGAATTGCGGGTCTCTAACGGATGCTATGGTGTCCTATGCAGATGTTACCTCAGGACAGAGAAACTCATCCCCCTAGCTGTAGGAGTGTCCACTGCTGAGTCCCCCCCCCCCCCCCCCCACTGGGAACTGCTCTCCATTGAAGGGCTCTGCCTCAACCAACGTTTCACTCCTTCTCTGGGCCCTTGCTTTGATTCCAGACATGTGGAAAGGGCCATCCCAGCTCCTGTACACCCTGTAGGATCAGCTGAAACGCTGTAGCAACTGCATCAGAGTTCAACAAATAGGGTTTTTACTCTATGTGCCTCTTTGAAAACCACAATTTTTTTCTCAGTATCTCATATCTTGGCTCTCCATCCATATCATCCCTAAGACTGTAGACATATAGTCTTCAACAGCTGCAAAACATCCCATGGATATCTCATAATTCACTTATCCCATTCCTTATTGTTGAATATTTAGGTACTTTCCAACTATTTTCTATCAATTATACTTTGTTGAACATCTTTGTATATACATCTTCATAAATTTGTCCAACTGTCTTTAGGATGAATTCCTAGAGGCTGATTGATGGGTCAAAAGATACTGCTCTCCATAAGAGTGCTAACAATTTCTATTCCCACCACAAGTACTGGGAAAATCCCCAAATCTGTCTGTCTCCATTCAGATTCATGACGATAAAACTCAAATGGACCCTCAGCACTGCAATCCTACCACACATTCCTCCATAGTTTGCTTTCCTACTTTTCAAGATATTCCTTTAAATTGGTTTCATTTCTTCTTAACCCTACTGTATCCCTTCCCCTCCCACATGCCCAGCTGATATCCTGGTTTCATACCTGTCCCCCCCGCAAAAAAATTGAAGGCATAGAGGGCAACACTCTTACCTGTCCACCCTCAAATCAATACACCCCCAACCCTGCCACATGCACTATGTACCAGAACCCCATTGTCTCTGCCTTCCTCTTTCACTGTAGCAGTGTCCACGTGGCTAGCCATGGTTAACACCTCACTTGAACCACATTTGTCCAACTGCTCAAGGACTTCTGTCCTGCGATATCCCCTTTCCTTCTTACATCATCATCACCATCCATCATCATCATCATCATCATCCTCATCATCTCTGTCTTCTCTCTCCTGGATGATTGCCAATGGCATAAAATGAACTCTCTCATCCCCCATCTCAAAATACAGACAAATGAAAAACCAAAAATAACAAAATAAGACAAAACTCCTTTCATGGTCCCTCTAGCCTTCACCCCATTTCTCTTCAGTTCCCTTCCCAGCAAAACCTCTGGAACAAGTTGTCTACACTCTGTGCCACAAATTCCTCACTGTCCATCCACTCTCCACACTCTCCCAGTGAGCCCTACCACTCACCCCACCTGTTCTTATCCAACTGATTCCTTTTATGTTGCCACATCTAAGGGACACATTTTGGTCCTTGTCTTGACTGATTCCCAGTGGCAGAGGCAGTGTCTAGAGGGAACCACTCTCCTGAAAAACCCAACCACCCCAACTTCTAGGATAATACACTCCACTGGTTCCTCTTCTAACTTACACATTTCTCCTGCTTAGATTGTTTTGCTGGCATCTCCCCCTCCACATGAACTCTGAAGATTGGAGCACCTCAGGGCTCAGTCCTTGGCCCTGGAGACCCTTCCTCTGGTATCCCCACCCCCTTCCCTGTCTCAATAATCATCACATAAAATCAATACTAAAAATTGACAAAGACAGCTCAAAAAGAAATAAATACAGATCAATGGCATATCATATATTCACTCATTCAATACATATTTATTGAACACCTACTTTGTGCTGAGCATTGAGGGAAGACTATGGTGAAAGAGATAAGAAGTCTCTGTTCCAAAGTTACATACCATAACGTGCAAAATCTCACACTCAAAGCAGAAGTGATCCTTAAATGGTATAATTACATGTGAAGGCTGTTTTTTGGTTTTTTTTTTTAATATTTGGCTTTATTAAAGGTTGTTTTTTTTTTTTTGTCCTTTTTTTTTTCTTTTAAGGAAAAGGGAAAGCCAGGTTTGTACCTCTGAAAAAAATGTTGGCATAGTTTCTAAACAAACACTCTAAAGATTCTCTAATCTTCTTAGAGTCAGAAGTGAACTATTTCCTTACTTAAGTACAATTAGAAATGGCTTATTTTCTCAATTTTAAATGAGTTTCTGAAACATATCACATGACACCAAGGATGAGTGGAAATTAGAAGCTGTTGCTGCTCTTTCTAGATCATGAATCATAGCTTTTTCTCTACAATTTGCTGCAACTAATGTCTGAAATCTAAGGCCCCCATCCTGAATTAAATTATAATTCAGAGTTAAGAGGACATTACCCAAATCAGCACTGTAGGGATTTATTTACATCGTGCATGTAGTGATAAATTGGGAAATCCTTGTGTATTTAAGATCTTCCTCTCTGAACATTCGAATATCCCATAACACTGCCTTTAGGATAAAAATGAGGTGGGGCAGGGGTTGGCCTGGATTTGTTTTCAGACATCTTAACCAACATTTGGACCAAATACATAGAAAGCATAATACATTTATATATGTATCAATTATTATATTCCCTAAATAGCCATAGTGATGAAAGTCTCTGCAGTACACTCACTTAGTCTACTAGCTTTCTGGCTTTATCTTTCCATCCTCTTCAGACTTTGTGGGGTCCACTGTGTGGATATCTTGACTCATGAATTTTCTAGACTAATTATCCCAGCAGATTTAAGCCTGTTGGACACTGGGGCACTGGTTGGTGCTGTTGTGACTGTTAATGGGCATATACTGGGTAAGATTTTTCCTTTCGTCTTGTTTTATGTCCCAAGAGTTTGGCTAGGGGGTCAAGGAGAGGGTACCCCAATATGGGCCACTTTGGCATTAAGACTATTTTGAGCTGAAAGTAATCAAGATCCTGTGAACTCCAAAGAAACGTTTTGCCCTTCCCTTAACTACATGGAAGAATCTAAATTAGAGGAGATCTTTCCCAGAATAATGGTTATTACCAGAGTTAAAGTTTATTTGAGTGACCCATCTGTATACCAGGGCAAAAATCTAACTACCAAACATCTGCTTTTTTTCTTACTGCCCTGTCAATGGCATTTTTTCCCTTTGAAGTCCCAGACCCCTATTCCATTCCCCCGAGTTCAGGATGACATATATACCTCCTTTTGCCTGACTGTTTTTGGAATTTCTGTGACTACGTGGATTCCCCATTTGTACACTATTAAACTTGATTTTCTCCCTGTAATCTGTCTCATGTCGATTTGATTCTTAGTCCAGCTAGAAGGGCCTTTGAGGGGACAGGAATTCTGGCTCCTTGACAGTTGGCATAGTCAAAAGGATGTTTTAAGTCACTGGACACCAGTCGCTCTGACGCTGCTGGAGCTGAAATCTCCTGGGACATCTGACACACAGCTGGCAGAAGGTAAGATCTCTTACCACGTCAGCCTGCCGGAATCTCTATCTGCAGAGTCTGATGAAGTGAGAATGACAAGATGAGAGTCCTTTTTCTCTCTTTGTAAATTTAGATTAACAGGAGAATATGTTTGCAAAACTAGTTCCTTGGGCTAAGTGACTCTTTGGTTAAATTTGATAGAATACTCTTTGGTTGCTGATCCATTCCCTCCCAGACATGGTCTTTGTTTTCCTGTCCCTGTGTCTTTTACATTATTTGTCATACAAACTTTGCTGTGAGACATCTCAGCCAAAGCCACAAAGCCACAAAATAGCGGGCAGGGGTCGAGCATGGAAACACTGTTAGAGCAATCACCACCTGAAGAAGACTTCTGTGTTAGGATAAGTTGACCCTGGAACAGGTTAGCTTAACAAACATTTGGACTAAACACGTAGAAAAAATAATACGCTTATATATGTATAAATTATTTTATTCCCTAAATAGCCACAGTGCTGAACCTCAAGAAAACTTCCATGCAGTGAGGTACACTGTGAAATGTCACAAAACCCCCAACCCTGTGGCACATCCCTCCTTAAGTAAGTATTAGTTTGGCTCCAGGGCTCAGAAGAAGCTGTTAATGGGCACATACTGGATAAGACTTTTCCTTTCGTCTTGTTTTATGTCCCACGAGTTTGGCTTTGTGGCCAGTGAGAACATTCTCTTTGGTCTTCGCCATCCAGAGAATGGTGGAGGGGCACCTTGGCGGCCTGTCAAATAGACTGGGGATCTAAGTCTCTCTCTCTCTCTCTTTGTCCAGCCATTCCAGCTCTCAGGGGACTTTGTCATGAGCAGCCCCAGCCTGTAGGAACCTTTGTCACCTCAACCTTCATTGCTTGTTCTTGCTGGAAAGCCCAATTCCAGTAGCGCCTGGAATCATCAGTGTCACAGATGAGCAGGTCGATGGCTGGAGGCATCCCACGACTTTGTGGGAGACTGGAGACACTGTTATTACTACACCATCCTTCCCGCCTATGCAACAAAAGCTTTTGCTTTCCTAGACTAATTGCAGGAGTAAACTTTTTGAATCATGGGGGCTGCACCATCTATGCCCTCTGCGGACACTTCCTGCATCTTCGGTGAAGCCATTAGAAAGCTTATTGGTTTGAGTAACTTTTAATAGATCCTACTCATCAATGGCCAGACAATGGATCCTTTAAATTGGCTAGATTTAAATTATATATATACCTGTGTGTGTGTGTGTGTGTGTGTGTGTATACGTATATAAAATGAAGGTCTCTCAATTGTCTTATTAGTACAATAACTAGTCTGAAGGACTCCTTTGACAAAATAAAAAAGTAGAAATTAGAATAAGACTTAAAGATAAATGTCCATATCCAACATATATTTCTCTTCTTAAAATCCAGGTTCATCTGCCTATTTTAATTTCCCTGTCCCTATAAGATCTACAGAGAACACTCCACCCTCACCTCTAGGTTCTAAAAACACAGGTTGCTCATGTAAATGTTGAAAGCTAGAAAAACAAATTTAGCAAAAGCCCGTGAGACTGGCAGTGAGGCTCCCTACCTTCCAGGACTCTGGAGTCAGGCTCTACCTGCTTTGGGCATTCCTATACAATGTCCTTTGCTGTTATATCTGAGAGGGCCTACTGCAAAAGAATTCATGTTCCCTGAACAGCGGGAGATTTTTTAAACTGTAAAGCCCTTTCCCTCTACTTTCCGAAGACAACCAAATTTAGAGGGAAATCACAAAGACTATTTGACTATGTTCACAACCTTCTCTTCACAGAGGAAACAGAGGACCAAAATTTCTCACAAGCCCTTCTAGAAATAATCTGCAAAAAGTCACTAATCAAGGGCTAATAGAAGCCAGAAAAAAGGCTTACCCAGAAAAAAGGCCTTTGTTAAAATGCTTTATACAGACTTTACAAAGGCATAAATCTTTTGGTTCCCATTTTGGTTAAAAATCTCACTGATAGAAACAAATTTAGTTTAAAAGGTAGGTCAGTCCTTTGATATTCAGGCTGTGATCTAGGTCTTTGGGGAATTAGGGACAACTGTTTTTATTTTACAAATCTCTACAAAACCAGAAATGAAATTTAGAAACAAGTCAAAGTCCACCTATCTTTACCCATCTCCAAAACTCACCTATTCCTCTCAGAATGTTTGTGAATATTATAAAAGACCAAGATACTGAAACAAAATGGTCCTGTATTTTAAGGCGAAAAAATGTAATTTTTAAATAGAAATCACCCTGAAACTCAAGGGAAAAACATTTTTTTTACATTCTTTCTCTATCCCTTGAAATGATAAATCTTATCATACCTTTGAAATATAAATACAGCCCACAGTCTCCTGAGATTGAAGGAAAAAAGGCAGGGTGGTGGCAGGGAAGAGGCCCTTTTAAAATCCAAACTGCTAAAAGGATCCTAATGTCCCAACTATCACATCTGAGAACAGGCAGATAGGTTCTAAATATCCACCTTGGAAAAAAATTTGGGTGTTTTCTCTGTGTCTTTGTGATGTAAACTCCCTCCCTTCTACCCCTTCTTCTCTAGAACCTAAGAGCCATTCCTTGAAATGCAAACTTCAAGAAGTTTCTCGTGGGAGGGAGGGGAGAAGTATTTAGAAATTGATTCTATAATGTCGGCTACACAAATATTAGTAAAAAAAAAAAAAAAAAAAAAGCAAAAACTGGGAAAGATTTTGTTTGTACCTTGTCTTTGTATTTTTGCATCCACATATGTTGTAAAGGTGAAATATTTTCTCTATCTCTGGGTGGTATTGCTAAAATTAATTTGTAAAAGAGGTGTATTTTAGCTGGTTTGAAGGCAAGTACTTGTAAGGATTGAACATTCTAAAACTCAGAAAGTTAGAAACTAACCTAAATGTTTTTCAGGTTCATATGATTTGGGAAAATATCTGAAAAGAAAGCAGGTTGAAGGTTGTTGGTTTAATTAAAATAGATCTTTAGAGTTATCAGCATTAAATAGAAAACTTGTATTCTGCGTGTGTTGACTAAAAGTCAGAGACGGTCAGGTTATCTCTCTCTTGCCAAATTTGTCAGGGGAAAAAAACAAAACAAAACAAAACCTTAGAATAATGGCTGACTTTGTCTAATGCTTCATGAAGTTTTGTGGGTAGTCTAGGCATAATCCTTAGGAGCAAGTAAATTAAATAGATGTCAGTAAGATAAACAAAAAAGTTTGTATATAAACTTTTAAATAGCTTCCAAAATCTTTGGTAACCTAAAACTTTAAAATTTTGCTAGGTTGAACCGTAAGTTTAAATTCATCTATTATCTAGATCATCTCCAAATAAGATAACATAATGAACATTTTATACTGAATGTAACTTATCTGCTTTTGTTTTATTACAGAAAAACTAATAATAAATTTGGATCTGTTAATAAACATGCTTTATGCTTTATTGAAAGATAATACTATGGAAAAACACATGTTTTTTTAGAAATTATGAAATATATTCATACATTTGCCAATCTAAAGAATTATGGTACAGCAGACAATTTGCAACTTCTTATTTAGTTTTCACTAAAAATTAAGGTTTCTAAGCATGAAGAATTCTGATGAATGTAATTAAGATGACTGGAATTAAGGGAAACAACCCTGTATGCAAGGAAAGTAAGATATGTGTTTTTGGTAAGAAAAAGTCTGAGGAAAAAGAACACATCTTTGTTGAGGGAAAACAAAATAATTTTGTCCTAAAGTGAGACTTAGTTATTTAAAGCTGGAAAGCTTGGGGCAACAGCTGAATGCAAAAAAGAAAGTTGCAGAAGGTTTTTGGACAAAGAATCTTTGGAAAGAAATTTTATGTGTGGTCAGTCCTGGCTAAGATCAAGATAAATTAAGTAAGTAAATTTATTTTAATATCAAAAACACACTGAGGCAAAATTAAAATTTTGTTTTCTCTTTGTGAAAAGGACTAAATTTCCTTAAACTATTGGTCTGCTCTTAATGAGAAACTGTAAACAAAAGTTTTTCTTTAGATTTTAAGTTATCTGCCTAAAAAACAATAATTCTCTTTTGCCAAAATAATTTCCTATGCTTATCAGGCCTTTGATTAATTAAGAAAACGGAGTCTTTGTTAAAAGAGCTATGTTTTGCTTACCACTGTGTAACCTTGCCTGTGAAAACTTATATTGTCATTTTGGCTATTTGTATCATTAGGTATTCTTTCCTAATGATTTGTGATCCTATTTAATCAATTTTTATATACTTCCCAAAATCAAATTCTAAAATCAAGTTTTTGACCACAGTCTAACTGAACAGGGGGCCCTTAGAACATTTCCAAAAAAGGTTTGCAAGAAATTAAACTAATTAGGCTTATATGGTGTGCTAAATTACATGGGTAGCATTGTCCAATCAGTGATATTAAAGCCTCTTAGGTGATATTTATGCAGGTAAACTATGAAAATCAGTGTTCTTTTTATCATTATTATTAAATCTGCGTTCTAAAAAGTTTAGGACTTTTACGAAAGTCCTAAAAATCTGACGTCCTGGCATGTTATTATCTTGACGTGTTGTGGGCCCCAAAGCTAACCAAATTTCCATGTCAACTGCATTGTAATGAGTCTAATCAGATCGTTAACTGTGCCATTTTTAATTCTTCTATTATTTACTGGCAATTATACTTTTACTCAGGTGATTTTATAAAAGCTTCCTGCAAACATGCTTCATCTTCAGGGAGATTCATGGAAAGAACTCTGAGTACAGGTTCCTGATATGCTCAAGAACATCAAACTGAACTAAGTAAAAAAAAAAAAAAAAAAAAAAAAAATCCAGAACTAGTGAAAAAACTGGATTCAAGCAGAATAAGAATTAATAATAACATGGGAACTGCATAAACTAAGGAGGTTAATTATAATTTTTATGACTTTTTGTTTGAAACCTTGCTGAGTTTTTAAAAATACATTTTTTTCTAGATTAAAGAAAACTTCTCTTAGGCTAACTAGTTGATAGCAATTTGATAAAATATACCTTTGTGAATAAATTGTAACATTTATCTTTTCTCCCTACCCGAACGCCCCAGAATTCAGAAATTCTCAGTGAATATTCTTATATTTTTATGGCAATATATTTATTTGCCTAAGTTCAACAAGAACCTGTTGTCTTTATGACAGGACATGATTGGAAGCCTTAGTTATATTACAAAGGCTTTGGCTGGAATGTCGTATTTGAGAGAGGCGTGCATAGACTCAGATATGAACAGACAGCTTTAAGGAACTAAGACTGACTTTATGGAGCCAATAAAACCCCTTGGAAAATATCAGCCTGGTGCATTGCTTACATAGGTCCCAGCAGCCTCACCAGGTGAATAAAGAAGGTCACTCCCTGGCAGGTGCAGGAAGCGCAGGATGTTCTGGGGACCTCGAGAAGAGAGGAATTCACCCAAGTCTGTAAGTATTGCAGATTAAATCAGATGGCAAGTATTTGGCTTGACTTCTGGCCTTAAGAGGCTATTCAAAGTTCATTCTAGGGGCGCCTGGGTGGCTCAGTCGGTTAAGCGTCCGACTTCGGCTCAGGTCACGATCTCACGGTCTGTGAGTTCGAGCCCCGCGTCGGGCTCTGTGCTGATGGCTCGGAGCCTGGAGCCTGTTTCGGATTCTGTGTCTCCCTCTCCCTCTGACCCTCCCCCGTTCATACTCTGTCTCTCTCTGTCTCAAAAATAAATAAACATTAAAAAAAAAAAATTTTTTTTTTAAAGTTCATTCTAGAGATTCCTTATGAAAAGTTCCAGCAAAGCAGAGTTTTAAAAGCCTATATGGTCAACCACTACTCTTGCTACACTTGTGTAAATAATCAGGCCACTTTTTTTTTTTTTTTTTGGAAACTAGACTTATTTTGCAAACTAGTGTTAATCTGGCTACCGTTGGTAAAAATGAGGGTGATTATAGAGAAAATATGTTTCGATAACACACCTTTGTAAATAGTAAATTTTAACACTATTTATTATTAGCTGGCCTAAATCCTGATTTCTTCTAGTGTTCTCCAGTGCCAGGCTACAACTCTCCAAACTAATGTTTTTGAATGTTCTCCCACCTTTCTGACTTGGAATCATTTGAGAACTAAAACTTCCCTCTTCCTTGAAGCCCTGCAAACTTAATATAAAATGGCTTGGTGTAAACTTCAGAGAAATTGCCACAATGGCTCATGTCTAGACAATCTTTGTACCTACTGCACTGTGGGCCACTCAACAGATTGCTAGAGACATGTGAGCTACAAACCAGGAGAATCTGTCGCATTGCCACGGCCTGCCTTCACTCTGTCTGAAGATGCTCGGAGCCTGACATCTAGAAGTCTTGTCAGCTGGCTGGCTCAGAACTCAGAGACAGGTTTATAATCTGATCTAATCATTAACCGCTGCTTTTCTTTTATTTCTTTTATTTCCGTAGAAAGGCCTCTTATCTAATACCTGATTACTTGAACCATAGGCCTAGCTTGGAGAAACGCCACCTTCTGAAATGAGTTCAACTAAGCTGACCTATCATCAAGACTCGGGGGGAGTGGTTCGGTGAGACAAAACAATCTACCAGCTCAACTTTTAATGTGTGAACCATCAGGAAGTTTCAGGGGACTGAACTGTGAGGGCCAAAGACAGGCTGTCCCAAGATGGGCCACTTTGGTGTGAAGACTGTTTTGAGCTGAAAGCAGTCGAGACCCTCTAGGTCAAGAGGAACTCCTTGCTCCTCCCTGAGCTGCATAGGAGAATCTAGATTGGAAATCTTTCCCAGAATAATGGTTATTACCACAGATACATTTATCTGCATGACCCATCTGTAGGGCAGGGCAGACATCTAAGTACCAAACACCTGCTCCTTTTCTTACTGCCCTGTCAACTGCATTTTTTCCCTTCAAAGTCCCAGACTCCTACCCCTTCTCCTCACCTCAGGATGGCATACAGACCTCATTTGGCCTGACTGTCTTTGGAATTTCCATGTCTGTGTGGATTCCCTGTATGTATGCTATTAAATTTGATTTTCTCCTATTGGTCCATCCATGTCAGTTTGATGCTTAGTCCAGCTGGAAGGACCTTTGCGAGGACAGGTATTCTTGCTGCCCGACCTTACTCTAAGGTAAACATTCTCTCCCATTTCACCCTTCACAAAATCTCCAAGGAAATGTTCCAAACCCCAGGGCCCTGGGGCCTAGAGAAGGGCCTGCTTCTCCTTGGGTCACATAGACGTTCCCATGACTGCAAGTTGTCTTGCAGAATTCCACAAACAAAGCCAATCTCACATAGTGCTGATAAAACAGACATTTATCTAATGGCATTTTTAGAGCAGAGGTGAAGGGACACATGCTCACGCTGTCACAATCTTTGCAGAAATTGTTGCTGGAAGTCAGGTGGATACCACACGCATTTCCTGGCATTGCTGGTGGCCATCCTGGCCCTCCTGCTCAGCTGTCCTCAGGGTGAAATCCCCTCTTCAGATTCAGAAGGGAGAACCCCTCCCCACTCTGCTGCCTTTCCCCCAAAGTTGTGTTTGTTGCCCTTCCAGACCTCTGCTTGGTCTGTGGACCTCAACGCTTAGAGTCCTTCCACCCAAGCTGCCAGATGCTGGTTCAGAAGTCCATTTCCCTCCCACCCCCCCTCAACACTCCCCACAGGCCACTGTTACCTTTCTCACCCCCCTCCTCATCTTCAAAAGCCAGCTGGGCCGTCTTCACTATCATTGCTGAGACATCGGCTTAAGAAATGAAACCCCCGACCCTTCCTTTTCTTCTGAGCCAGCATTCCAGGCCAGCTGGGAGGGGAAAGGTCAGCCTTTAGTTGCCTTTGTCCTCTGGGACCTGAGATTTCATTCATTTCCCCTCCATTTCTGGAATGTTGCTTCCCCATCTGCTCTTGCAGGAGCACACAGGTTTTATCTGCTCTGCTTCCCAAGCTTTTATGGAAGTTGTCTCAGCCTTCTCTGGCTCTCCCACTCTCTGGGAATGTTTTATAAAGTTGCGGCTGTCACGTCCCTCCCAATTATTAAAGCACAAGGACACTAACCTGACATCCATTGAAGCCCCAACCCAGTGCTCTCCCGGTCACCACGAATGACCTCTGTTCCTCCTCTGGCTTTTCTTGAGCCCGGGAGAAATGAAATTCCGACTTTCTTTGCTGTTAGCTACTTACATGCAACAGCCACACGGATTCTGCTTCATGACATAATCCATATATTTTAAGAAAAAGGTGACTCCAAGGACACAGTCATCTTGGCTCTTAATTCTTTCACTACCTACAATATTTTTACCAAGATATTCAGCTTTTCAAGTAGAGTGCTCTTTCTCTGAAGAAACTATTCAAAGTTTGCAGCACCCATGACTCCTTCCACAAGAGGGCAACAATTAAGGGTGGACGGCAGAACCTTTTTGGGGGTGGTTGCTACTCTTCGTTACAAAATTTTTGTTTGTTCATTCTCATTGGAAAAAGGCTTTGCTGAATGTAATTCGCCTTTCCAATAACACAGCTCTTCCTTATCTCTCTACACTGTGTTTAAACAAGCACCTTGTCTAAACTCATCTTAACTAGGCTAACCTCAAATCCTTGTTCATTTTATTTTTTTATTTTTATTTTTTGTAATGTTTATTTTTATTTTTAAAAGAGAGAGAGAGAGAGAGACAGAGCACCAGGCAGGGGCAGAGAGAGAGAGAGAGACACAGAATCTGAAGCAGGCCCCAGGCTCTGAGCGGTCAGCACAGAGCCCCATGTGGGGCTCCAACCCACAAACCACAAGATCATGACCTGAGCCAAAGTCGGATGCTTAACCGACAGCCACCCAGGTGCCACCCTTGTTCATTTTAAAATGAGAATCAGATTTCTTGCAAAATCTCTGCCTAGTCAAAATCAAAAAAATTGTTTTAAATTAGAATTTACATTCAGCAAGAAAAAGAGAAGCCCACACAGGGCTTTATGCCTCCAAACATGTCTTTACACCAAAGGCGAGGAAGGCATCAATGCATTCAAGACTCCACCTTGGACAAAGAGTAGGGCAAAGGGAAATGTGCATAAGAGAGTCACCATATACTACAAGAAGGAAGGGCCTGGGGCAAGTAAAACTGAATAGCAATTGTTCTTTAAATTTCAGAAAAGCTCTCCTGTAATCTGAGTTGGGTGCTATTTACAAAGCATTCTGAACAGGAGGGCCGACCAGCTGGTTCTAAGCCTGGCTATGGAGAAGGCAATATGTAGCCCCTCTTATCACGTGAGGCTAAGCCAACCTTTGCTCACCCCCAGAAAGCCAGTTTTCTCCTGCACCCCACAACACATGCTCCTCGGATCCCAACCACCCACTCACTCCCAAGCCCACAGCCTCCTTCTGATCCCCAGCCTAATCGGTGATCCTTGAGGGGGTGGGGATCAGTGCAGCTCAGCCCAGGCTGTGAACTTCTAACCCTCGGAGCATTCTTATCCCATTGTGATAAAATCCACGGGGGCTCAACAGTTTAATTCTTCCACGAACACTGAATGTATACCAGGTCCTGGGGGAGGGAGGGAGAGGGAAGGAAGGCAGCGAGTCTGGGTTGTACAGAGGACGAAGTCCCTGCTCCCCAGGTCTAGTTGAGTAGCGATCTATTGGATATGAAACCAAAAATAACACCAGATCGAATGAAGTCAATGAAATAATAGTGCAAAGTGCTCAAGGGATCAAGAGGAGAAAACAATTCATTCCATAATGGGGAAAGGAGCCAAAGGGAATGAGGCTTTCCACAGCAGAGAAAGGGAGGGGGCAATTTTGGCTGAGGGAACAGCCTTGAAATGTAGGCTGTATTTATAGACCCTTTTTAGCCTCCTGGCGAGGCTACAGGGGAAATTCAATAATTTGATGAGAATGAGTTGGACACCGAACTTTCACATCAAATCCCACCATGGAGGGCTTGGGGGGCTAGTATCCTCCTTGTTTCATGGAAGTTAGGCATATAAAAGTATTTTTTGAAAAGAACTTCAAAAGGAGATTTGTCTGGCTAGTGACTTCTTTGGAATTATAGAAGGGAATCACAGATAATAATAATATAGTAATAATAGCTACTGATATTTTATCAAACTGGAAGTGATTTAGGGCATATATAGTCTTTTAGAGCTGAAGGAACTTTAAAGACCAACTCATCCAACTCACTTATTTTACAGAGGAGGAAATTGACGCCCAGAGAAAATTTCTTGTCTCTGATCCACAGCTAGTAAGGGGTAAAGGAGGGTTGGGGCACAGATCTCTTCCTTCTTAAACCAGCTTACTCGCCACCAAAATGTGTCAATCTGCGCCGCTCCCGGCTGTATTTCAGAGAAGAAAAATCAGTAATGGGAGTTTAAGAGGTTTGCCTGAAGTCCCACAGCCCCCGGTGGCTCAGATGGAACCAAAAGCTAGGACGTTGAGGACAATGAGTCAACATGCTCCTATAAACATTCTTACTGAAATTAAACCCATTCACGAGGGACAAAGCACGAGAACGAAGAGTGAGCATGGCGATTAGAGCCCAAGAATGCATGCTTCTCCAATCATGACCCGGGTAAGAAATGCAGGGGCTGTAAGGGGTTTGCTTTGCCTCAGCCGCCCGTGCGGCTTCTCCACACACACACGCCAAGCTGCAGGGAGCTCTCTTTCTTCACCGAAGGCTTAGCTGCAATATGGTTTAAATTAGACATTTCTTGCCTGAGTAAAACAAATCACTTAGGTTATATGCTGACAAAAAAGGAACAGTCTGCATGCCTGGAAAGCTTAGGGGGAATTAAATTATGTGCTGTCACTTCAGAGTTGTTCCTGTCCTCTCCACCACCACCTCTCGATTGCCTGCAGGAGTCCTGGAACCTTGCGTGCAAGCTAAGCCATAACCCAAGGCTTAATATAAACTTGGGCTCTCAGGTCATTGGGAAATAACAGGTATATCCGGTTGGGTCTTTTGTGCTTGTCTGCACGCAAATTAAAAGTATTAAAAGTTCGTGCAAAGCAGAATTCCTCGGAGCCTCTGATTAGGGAGAAGGGAGGATGCCTTGGAAGAGAATTCTCATACAATCTTCCTGTTTATTTTTGCAGGGAATAGGAGATAGAGCTTGTTTATGAGAAGTTCACACCTCTGGGAGGCTGAACTCAGAAGGGGCGGGCTGTGGAGGTGGCCTCGTGCCAGATGTCTGCTGGGGAGCAGGGCTCTGAAGGACTGCAAGGCAGAGCTTTGAAGGGGTTTAGTTTTCATAGACCTTCCGGAGGAGGGTTCCGGTGGGAGTGCCAATTCCCACACTTGCCCCGCTGGCGGCAACAATGGCAAGATGGCTTATGGGGGCGGGGGGGCAGAGTTGGGTTGGAGGAGGGTCATTGGAGGGCCCTGAAAGCAAGGGGCCATACGCCCAGAGCTGTCACCTTGGCTCGTCACCTTCCTCAGTCTTTGATGACCCCAATACAGTTCGGCTCTGGGGTCTCCGAGAGGGTGGTTAGAGCTGGAAAGGGTGTCTATCCTGTCCCCATGCATCATCCACTGAAAAGCAGTAACGTTCATGTTTCCTGCCCTCAAACTTTGATTTTTCTCAATCAAGAGGTTGCCCACTTGGTGTGGCTGGGTGGTGGGAGAGAGTTTCTGGTCTGGTAGACCTGAATTCAAATTTTGGCTCAGCTACCGCAGGAGCTGTGTGACCTTTGGCTGATAACTCTAACTCCTCCGGCCTTGCTTTGTTTGTCTGTCGAAAAGGGATTATGGTTAATAGTTACCTGAAAGGGTTGGTTGTGAGGGATTAATGAAATGATTTCTGTCAAGTCCTTGGCATACTGCCTGGCTCAAAGTGCTCAATAAATGGTAGCTCTACATTATTAGTAGTATATTATTATTGTTGCCATTGTTATGATTGGCAGATCCACTATCCAAATAGCTGCTGCATTTCAGGTTGTGGCTCTGAGGCCCTCGCGGTCCCACAACCGAGCAGGATCCGTACCCCGCCCCCCCACTTCTGCCATGATCTCCTAATGCCTCATTCAGACATCACCTGGGCTCTGGCAGCAGAGATTGGGGGATCACTCTATCTCTTCTTCCTGTCCCCACTTGGTGGTTAAGGTGCATCGTCGCAGCCAGACCCCTGGGGATGGATGGTACTTCCGGGATAGCCCAGCCTGGCTGAACACGGTTGTTGTCTCCAAGATTTTCCTCCTCAAACCAGTAGCTGGGTCATTGCTACCTCTGAAATTGACCCCTATTCCCACCAACTTCCTCTATCAAGGCCATAGTCGCTTCGATATTGCTTGGGTGGGGAGACACTCAAAAGAAGAATCACACTTTTGGGGCACCTGGGTGGCTCAGTGAGTTAAGCATCCGACTTCAGCTCAGGTCATGATCTCGCAGTCCGTGAGTTCGAGCCCCGCGTCGGGCTCTGTGCTGACGGCTCAGAGCCTGGAGCCTGCTTTGGATTCTGTTCTCCCTCTCTCTCTGTCCCTCCCCCACTCATGCTCTGTCTCTCTCTCTCAAAAATAAACAAACATTAAAAAATTTAAAGAACAAAGTAAAGAAAAGCACACTTTTAAGCTTAGACAGTGGTTCTCAGAGTGTGGTCCTGGGACTCCTTGGGAGGGTGGGTGGTCCCTGAGACCCCGTCTGAGGATCCACAAGTTTACAACTATGGTCATAGGATACTCTTTGCCTTTTTTTCCCTCTCCTTCTGTCACGGTCCTTTCAGGGGCTGCATCACATTTGGGATCACAACAGACTGAAGGCAGAATCAGATAGGAGTATTCATCTATCTTCTGTTAAGTCAGAAATAAAGGAAATTTGTAAAAATGTAAAACAATGCCACCCTTGCTAATCTTTTTGCTTTTGGAAAATAAAGTTATTTTCCCTAAAAATGTTATTTATGTTAACATAAATGTATTGGGTTTATTCTTTTCCAGTGAATAAATATTTTAAGTTTTGTTGCATTTTCATTTCTAAAATTGTAAATATTGGTAGATGCAACTTAGATCGAACAATAGCTCTTTGGTTTCTACAGTAATTTTTTAGAGTATGAAGAGGTCCTGAAAACAAAACATTTGAGAGGCACTGAGCTCAGATTTTGGCACTGGGATCTATGAAATCATCCCTTTGCTCACTGACTTCTAAATAAAACCATCATTTCTGGGGATTTGGAATAGTGTGAATTTTATGGTAATTTCAATATAATGGCTTCGAGTGTAGTAGATCTAGTCATGAAACCCATGTGGAATCTTCATCCTGGGATGTTCATCTCTGCATGTTCCAGCCACTGTTTTAAAGGAAGAGTTTCTAGGCTCTCCCAAGACCAGACTGTAAATTACAGAGGTTAAATTGTGCAGGGCAGACACCAGGGGTAGTCTCCACTGGGAGGGGAGGGACAGGGTTTGAATCGCATCCCTCACTGGAACCAAGATAGTTTGCCTGCTGGGGGTCTGGCCTCCTGAAGGGAGTCAGCTCTCCTGGCAGGATGGGGGTGGGTGGAGAGGCTTGGCATCACCCAGGCCCTCAGCAGCCATAATAGGGCAGAAAAGTCTGTACTCAGCATACAGTTAGGAGGGAGGGGCTTCTATAAGATTCCGGAAGATAGGCGAAAGTTAGTGCATCTTTACTGCTGGGGTATGGATGAGCTTTGCAGCCTGCGGCCCTGAGTTCAAATCTCTGCTCCCTCTCTTGCAATCTGTGTGACGGCGGGCAAACAGTTCACTGCCTCTGAACCTTAATCACCTGATATGTAATGTAAGCTAAAAGCAGCAATACTTTCAGGAGGATGAGGAGAAGTAAATGAAACAGTAGATGTAAAGCATAGAAAAAAGTTCCTGGCACCGGCAGGGGGGGGGAGATTAGCTCCCTTTCTTTCTCTGTCCCAACTCGCTCTGTGGTGTTAGGCACCCTGAGAGAATAGAGGGGCATAAACCACAGACTCTCACTTTATGACTGAAACAGAGAAGAAGATCATCCTCCTGAGCCGGACACAGTGGCACTCCCAGTTGGTGTGTTTATTCCTTGTTCGACTAAATGATATGTGTAATTGGGTTTCTACCTCTCTGCTCTGCCTCGGGTATGGTGCTCAGGGCCCAGCAGTGAAAGAGAACAGAAATGAGAGCTCCTGGTAGTCTGGATGCCTCATGTGTGCTGGCTGGGGAGGTAGGTTTCTATCTTACTCCATAGCCCCAGGTATTCCTTTGGCGGGGGGCGAGGGGGGGAGCCTGGAAACTCAGGGCTCGGTCACATTCTTACAGCGTCAAGTCCCTGAAATAATGAACAGACAGCAAGGACCCAGACAGCACAGTCAGTGATGAGAAGCCCCGGCCACACCTGAACAAACTAGAATGCCATGCTTTCAAAGCCCAGAAACGGATGGGCCCCTCCTTCCTTCTGCATCCAAACCCTTAAAGTGAACAGGTCGCCAGGGACTGACTCAGCGCAATGGGAAGAGGAAAATTGGAGGTTAGTCACCACTAAAGTACACACTATTGACTTTAACTTTGCAATCTGGATGGGGGAGCATTCTGGACAATTTTCCACCCCCTGGCCTTTAAAAAGGGGGATGCTGAGAGCCTCCCCGCCCTGCCTTCTGGTTCTGGCTCCTGGAGTGGCCTCAGCCTCTTCAGTGTAGTTGTTAGCTGTGCCCGGGGCTGCAGGTCTGGGGCCAGGGTCTGGGGCCCGCTTTGAGCCACACCTGTAACGTCGGAAAAGAGGGCCGGAGCTTCTGGGAAGCTAGATGGCATGGTCTCATTTGCACAAATCGCTGGGAGGTCCCTGGAGTTCTCTCCCACTTGGACCACATGGACTGGTGCTTTCTCAACTTCCCTTGGCAGGGAATTGCGTGAGTGTCGTCCCGGAGCCTCATCACCGCAGGGCTGCAAAATATTCACAGAAGCCATGGTGGGACTGGCCCAAAGCCGAGCTTAGAGGGAAAAAAAAAAAACAAAAAAACCTAGCATGGCCTTGCCCAGAATCTTTTGGGAACGTGGCCTCTGCCTGCATAAAGACCTGCCTCTGCACTGGGGTCCTGAAGTGGAGCACGTCCAAGGTGGGGTGACACGAGGTGAGGGAGAGACTACTGCTCGGCTGCCATCCGTGAGCTGGAGGAAAATGCCAACTGGCTATTGGTGCTGAGCCTTTCTGCCAAAAACAGATGGCTCTGAGGTCAGCCTTCCAAAGGCCTTCTAGAGGCCGCAGCGAATGGCCTCCGACAGAAAAAGGACACCTGAGCCCCTGCAGGGGCTCAGACAGTGTCAGCTCCTTGAGTCCTCGCCACAACTCTGTGAACGAGGTACTGGCATCATTTCCAGTTTTCCCTGAGCGTCACCTGGGCCCAGAGCAGTGATCTGCAGCAACCGGAGCCAGATTCTGACGCTGGCCGGCTCTGGGAAGGTGCCGGTAGCCACTCAACAAGCTGCCTCAGAAACACAAGGAGCAGGTGACTCACGTCACCCTAGGCTTTCAGAGGCTTGCAGGTAGCTAAGGGCATGTCGCCCTGGGAGCCATCACACTGAACCAAGAAGACCACGTCTTGGGGCGCCTGGGTGGCTCAGTCGGTTGAGCGTCCTACTTTGGCTCAGGTCGTTTCGTGGGTTCGAGCCCCGCGCCGGGCTCTGTTCTGACAGCTCAGAGCCTGGAGCCTGCTTTGGATTCCGTGTCTCCTTCTTTCTCTGCCCCTCCCCCACTTGCGCTCTGTCTCTCTCTGTCTCTCAAAAATAAATAAAATGTAGAAAAAAAATTAAAAAAAAAAACCACATCTTTATCCCTGCGAGCTCCAAGTCCTTGCGTGACTCAGATTTTACTGGAAAGGGGTAACGGCTTGCTAGGACTGGGAGTAAACGACAACAGCAGCAGTAATAGTAATGGCTCTTGACAGTTCACTGTACCATCAGCCACGCTGACTGGTGTCCTCACAATATCTCCTTGACTCTTCACAAGTACCCTCTGTGGCTGGGATAGTGTTCTCTCTCTTGCGCAAACGTGGAGACGTGGGCTCCGAAGAGTTAAATAACCTGGCCGAGGTCACTGCTTATAGATAAGAAAGCCTGGCCTCACACCCAAGAGTGCCTGGCCCCAGGAGTCGAACTCCTAATAGTGGTGGCATGCAGGCTTTACTGCTTTTATATATAAATATATATAAATATATAATATATATAATATATAAATAATATATAAAATATAAAATATAATAAATATAATAATATAGTAAATAAATATATAATATATATATTTTTAATGTTTATTAATTTCTGAGACAGAGGCAGAGCATGAGCAGGGAAGGGGCAGAGAGAGGGGGAGACACAGACTCCAAAGCAGGCTCCAGGCTCTGAGTTGTCAGCACAGGGCCCCATGCGGGGCTGGAACCCATGAATCATGAGATCATGACCTGAGCCAAAGTCGGACACCCAACCGACTGAGCCACCCAGGCGCCCCAGGCTTTACTGCTTTTAATCTCCTTGGGAGGATTAGACAAACCCGGCAGGCATTTGGGCCTGTGCCCAGGGGCCTGTGAAGAATTGTCATCATCTCAGAGGGGACATCAAGGCACACCGAGGTCGCTCTCCCACCCTGGCTTCTGTGATGTCTTCCGTAGGGATGTGGAGATCCAGAATGTTCCCCACCTCTGACGTTTCACGGACTTTAATCTGGGGATTTCCCTCATCGGTCAAGAAGAGGTGACATCTGCATGCAAGCATGCGTATGCTTTAAAATCAGGAATAGGGCTGAAAGACAAGTAGTAGTTTTGTTTTGTTCTCTTCCTACATTTGCAAAGCTAAATTAAAACAATAGGGCTTCATATTTTTATTTTATTTATTTATTTAACATTGATTTATTTTTGAGAGAGAGACAGAGACAGACACAGCGTGAGTGGGGGAGGGGCAGAGAGAGAGGGAGACACAGAATCTGAAGCAGGCTCCAGGCTCTGAGCTGTCAGCACAGAACCCGACACGGGGCTCGAACCCACGAACCAGTGCTCAAACCCACGAACCGTGAGATCATGACCTGAGCAGAAGTCAGATACTTAACCGACCGAGCCACCCAGGGGCCCCAATACTATACAATAGTTTAAAAGCATCAGGTAGATCTAGACTGGCTGTTGTGGCCACCAAGACAATATTAGGTGGGGAAAAAAAGCCACAGAACAGTAATTCTATGATTTCCTTTGTATTCAAATTCACACATAGGTACAAACACATGCACATACAGAAACAGAAGGTGCACGGTTCCCGTGGTTCCATCTGAGAAGGGGTGGGAGTGTGGGCTTTCCCATCTTCCTGCACGTTCTTATATTCTGATTAAATCATTTGCAGCAAGAATGTATTTATGTACTACGTGTGTGTGTTTTAAGAACTTCTATCTGACCAAAACAGAAAATATACTTTACATATATATACATATCAAATAAAAATATAGCATATAGATCCCTATATCTGCTCCTAGTCTCTGGCCCCCAGGGTCAGTGAGAGTTCAGCATGGCCTCCATGAACTGGAACACTGTCTGAAAGCCCTAAGATGCATTTAATAGGAATAAATGCAAATCTCACTTTTAGTTTTTTAAAAAATCAATTGCATAAATGCAATTAAAGACTCAGAATAGAATCAAATCTTAAAATAAAAGATGAAGACTTTGCTTGATCATAAGTCTTAGTATGGGCATAACAGTGGGATGCAGATTTTTAAAATAGTCCCCAAACCTTAGTTTGTATTGAAAGAAACACTGTGTGTCTGGTGGGAAGTAACTGTGTCCCCTTGTGCTAGACAGGCTGTCACCTTTGGCAGTATCGTGTTCAGCTGCAGGGACATACCTAGGCATATTGAAAAACTGCATTGTCTAGAAGGCAGAGATAAGCTGGATAAAGTTCTGGAAACCAAGTTATTCCAAGGATGATGGAGGCGACTGGGGTGTTTCATAGTTGGTGGAGGGATGTTTCAGTGGCAGCACAATAGCCATCTTCAAACATGTGAAGGGCTGTCGTGTGAAAGGGAAATTAGTTTTGGTTTATGTCTCTCCAAAGGGTAGCTCTAAGTTCAGCAGAAGACAACAATGTTCACTCCACATTCTTTCGTAACACTGGGAAGAAACTTTCAACATCGAGAGCTTTCTAACCAGAGCAGTCCAACCACAGGAACAGGCGACAGCTGAGAAATGACCACTTCCTTGGTAGAATGGGAAAATCCTGTTGGGGGTCAATGGTCAACAAGCCAACGTACAATTATCCAACCCTCGTGTTCCCTTTCGGCAATGTGTAGGGGAGGAATAACCACTTGAGTTATTTATCTACCAATTATTTTCTTCAGCCTGGATGTGACTACAGTTCTTGACCTGAATTTTTGTTCCTTTGTGGAAAGAGAAGAGAACATGTGAGGGAATACAGATCTAACCCTAAAAACTAAGAGGTGAATGGAGTAAAAGAAGACTGGGATCTGGATCCTCAACCAAGAATCTATTCCAGATTGGGAAGCTGTACCAATCAGCATGCCTATGGCTAGATGTTGTCAGTTAGCTGAACCCCACTGCACATTTCTGTTTGCCTGTTTGTTTGTTGTACTTTACTTGCTGTTGCCTTATGCATTTTCTTGGTAACCTGGTAAATATTCATTTTTTAGGAAACAAAGATGAAAAACCATATCCTTCATCTGCCTAATGATTTTCTCTGCCCGATCAAAGGGTTAGGAAATTTTAAGTTGTTTTCTGTTGACCAAGGAAGGTAGTGGACAGCAGGCTTAGTTCTACTGTCAAAAGGGTGAGTTTCAGGAACTGGATGGGGTGATAGTCAAAACTCAGGGTACAAATGTACAGAAGCAACCCCAGACCTTGGCGTCCCTTCCCTTCCTCTGAAGTCATCACTGTCCTGAGTTAGAGGCTGCTTCACCCCACAAACACTGAGCAGGAAAGTCCCGTTGGGTGGGAGCCCATACTGATTGCCGAGGTTATCTGTTAGCTCCGGCATTGGATATTTTGCTCCTTTGTCTTTTCTTAGTTGTTCTATCTCTCTGACCCCTTTTCTTGCTCTCTTCACTCCTCTTCTCTCCTCTGCCTTTCACTCTTTATTGTCCCGTGAGAGAGAAAAGAGCAGTAGGAGGTGGGGAGAGAGGGGGATGAAGGAGATGGTGGTAGCTTGAGGGAAGAATGGAGGTCTCGGAGGGAATGCAGGAGAAGTGGGATAAGAGCGGAGCCAAGGAAAGGGGGAAGGAAGGAGAACGGGTGAGAATAAAGAAGGAAAAATGAAGAGCAAGGGGAACAAAGATGGCGGAGAAGGAAAGAAACCATAGGAAGCATGAAGAAGCAATCTGAGAACTGCACCCCTGGCTACTTTCATGCAGCGCAGGAAATTTTAAGTGGATTGTCTCCTGAAAACAAGAACACAGTGAAACCAAGGGCAGGAGCTGTTTACATATTATGTTCCTTTTATCTTCAAAAAGAATTGGAGGAGATCATAGGCCCAGATACACTTAGAGCATTCAAAGAGTGAGGGCAGCAAAGATGGGAAGGGTCAAATCAGATAGCGCTGAGGAAAACCATTCCCGTGGAGCACAGATTTTTTCTTAGCCCCTGGACTCCAAGAAAACCGTATCAGATGAAGGACTCTGCAGGACTCATCAGTCCCGGGTTATTTTCACTGTCCTTTCTTATAAGAGACTCTCAATAAAAACTGAGAAGACATGTAAGATCGTAAGGTTACAAAGATATTTCTTTCCCATGCTCCTAGTTTTTATTCTTAGTAACTTTTAACTTTTTCTTGAGTGTCTTTTAATTTTGATACTATTTCAAATTTACAGACATGTGGCAAGAACATCACAAGGAACTCTCATTTACCCAAATTCTCCAATTAGGGACATTTTACCATGTTTGCTTTATCATTTTCCATTCTCTCTCTCTCTCTCTCTCTCTCTCTCCCCCCCCACACCATCCCCCGCCCATCTTTTTGCCTTGAATTGTTTGAGACTAAGTTGCAAACACTGATGCCCATTTACTTCTAAACACACATGAAAGTATTTGGGTGGGAACCCGGAACAATACAGGGTAGCTTTGTGGCTGTCACTGATACCAGACTATAGGGAAAGAGCTTAGTGGGGCACTCCATTTGGAAGGGGAGGAGGGCTAAGAAACTTGCCTTAAGCTGCACTGTTTTCTTCGGTTTGTTTAGGCCAATAAAATCAGCAAAATCTTCCAAAGCAGTTTCTTCCCACGCTTGACATGGAATTGAGAAAACATTAGTTGTTCACATCAAATTTTAAAAAAATGAAAGGGGAGATGGTTTTGGTAGGTAACGCTCCTGGCCCCACTGTCTCATTCTAAGAGCTCCGAGGACCACTACTACTTAATACAAAGGCAGAGGATCCGGACAATCATTGCCAGCATGCACAGGGCTTTGTTGATCCTAAAACACACTTAATTTTTTTTAACGTCTGTGAAATTAGAATATGTCTTATTAATCAGTGGCATCATTACAAATGGCAGCCCCCACCCCCGCCTTTATATTAATGCATAAAATAACAGTGCATCCCACCAATGATAGCTTCTGAGATTTGATGAAATGAGATCGATTTTTTTCCTTTTTTTTAGCTCTATGCTTCTTAGCCTGTGTATTACCAGGAAGAAGGGAATAGAAGGAAGTCAGGTGGGGCACAGGATTTGGGTGTGAACTCCTAAGAATGCTCTCAATTCCCAGCACGTGATGTCAGCTTCCTACTGCTGCTCCCTCTGCCATATTCTCAGTTGCCTCGGACACCTGGTACATCTCCCGATCTCTGTTTCTCTGCCTACTAGCACGGGTCTGATTACTGATTCTTGCGCATCCCCCATGTCAAAGGCTTGCCAGAGACTGTTTCTTCTACTCCACTCTCCTCTCAGGGCCTGTGTATATGTGTGCTTGGAGGGGCTTGGAAGAGCACAGGGTTCAGCCACGAAATTGACACGGGGATTCTGCTAAAGGGAAAAAAGCTCATCAAGAAAACCAACCTCTGGGGCGCCTGGGTGGCTCAGTCGGTTGAGCGTCCGACTTCGGCTCAGGTCATGATCTCGGGGTTTGTGAGTTCAAGCCCCGCGCTGGGCTCTGTGCTGACAGCTCAGAGTGTGGAGCCTGCTTCGGGTTCTGTGTCTCCCTCTCTCTCTCTCTGCCCCTTCACCCCCCTCTCTACCAATAAACATTAAAAAAAAATTAAAAAAAAAAATAGAAAACCAACTTCTAGCCTGATGACATAAGGGTCATTTCCTGGCTATTGGCTCCAGGTGTAATGCATCTATCTGATTTGCTGATTTAAAATGATGATGATGATGATGGTGGTAGTGGTGGTAATAGGTTTGGGGTATCCCTCAACCCATAAGGGAGTAATGGACAGAAGCGAGACACATGAGGACTGAGGGGGGCTTTTATCTCTGGCTTCCTAGCATGTTCCCTCTTCCCCCATCCCTCTTCTCCTGATACCCGACCCAGACCATTGGCCACAAAGGTGGACATGTTGGAGTCCTTCCAGGACTGCTCATGGCCAGCTTTCCTAGCACATAAAGAGTCTCCAGAACATAACCCAACGGGACACCAGCAAAATAGGGATTGGGGAGAGCAGCCCCACGTCCTTCCATCCTGTAAGGTACCACGGTCACCCTTCCCTGTGCATGAGACAGTACATTCCTGTTCTGTTTAAACAAGCTTAAGCGGGATTTCTGTTCTTTGGAATCAATACAATACAATCTGCTTTAAACTCTCTCTCTAGCTGAGCTGTTCTTTTTGAAAGTTATTTGCACCAAAACAATTCAAGTTTGAGATTTGGGCGGGGGCTATTCCCATACCCTGGTTGTTGACTGAAAGGAGATACCAGGCCTTAAATCCTACCGGCTTTGGTTGAGAAGTTTCGTGGATAACTAAAGAGCCTGCTGGGGATTCTCACTAGAGGGTGGGCCCTACCTTGGGCTGGCCACTTTGGATTTACCCTAGGTCTCTGTCAGGTACCAGCTGGGTCCTCTAACAGAGGTCTCTATACCACAAAGTCAGAGAGAAACTGAGGCCTGCAAATTCTGAAGGTGTTAGTAGAGCCAGTCATTCTGGTTTGTCATGATCGATAAGGACCTGTCTTTTTGACAGCATTGGCTCAGCTGGTTCCTCTGTTATTTATTTATTTATTTATTTATTTATTTAGTACGTGAGTACTTCCCACCCAGTGCAGAGCCCAATGTGGTGGTTGAACTCACAACACTGAGATCAAGATCTGAGCTGAGATCAAGAGTGGGACGCTTAACTCACTGAGCCACCCAGGCACCCTGGTTCTTCTGCTTTTTTAAAGCATGTGCTAGAACAAGAGCTGAGCCCAAGGCACCACAGCTTGGAGGCTATGCTTAAACTATGTGCTATGGCAAGAAGGCATGCATCTAGGGGCACCTGGGTAGCTCAGTTGGTTAAGTGTACGACTTCCGCCCAGAGCATGATCTCACGGTCTGTGGGTTCAAGCCCCCGCGTCGGGCTCTGTGCTGACAGCTCAGAGCCTGGAGCCTGCTTCGGATTCTGTGGCTCCCTCTCTCTCTGCCCCATCCCTGCTTGCACTCTGTCTTTCTCTTAAAAATAAATAAACATTAAAAAAATTAAAAAAGAAGGCACGCATCCAGTGTATCTAAAAACTGTACGGCATTATTCAGGAATTATTAACCGGTCTCCAGGACAGCCTTGCGTTCTACTTTTGAAAACAGTAATTTACTTGGCTTAAAGGCAACCTGCATTTGCTCTGCTTCCCATAGAGATACTGTGCTAGAGGCTTTCGGGAATGTTGATAGCTCAGAATTGGCATTAGCCCATAGACAATTCCCGTCTACTAAATTAAAGCCTACTGAGAGATTGATGTGGTCAGCAGTCTAGAACTGAATTATTAGGCAAGGGTCTTGCTAAAGCTGAACATCATAAGGTTATGAAACTCATTTCCAAGGATGTGTAGGCCAACACAGCTCTGAGAAACCAATGCTTACTTACCCAGTTGCTCAAAAACCACCTCATCAGGGATCTGAGTACTCCAGTATAGGCATGAAGTCCTTTTCAGAGGACCTCTCAAAAACTACTGAATGGAGACTTTTACAAAAAAGTGTTTTCTTATGAGGTCAGATAGTTTATTGTTGGGTTTCAGTCTCTCACAAAGCTTGATTTTCAGACACCTCTTTATGCTTCTTTAAAATTTAACCACTTATTTCAAGGGCAGCTATGAGGCATAGTCCCTAGGCCTCCCTCATTCAAAATCCATTTAATTGCAAAAGGTGACCACACTATTTCTTCTTTGTGGTCCTCAGAATCCTCACTTTGTAAACAAAAACAACCATTTAAAACAACTCTTCCAGCTGATTTTTTTTTAGTGTTTATTTATTTTTGAGAGAGAGAGACACACACACAGAGTGCAAGCAGGGGAGGGGAAGAGAGACAGGGAGACACAGTCTGAAGCAGGCTCCAGGCTCTGAGCTGCCAGCACAGAGCCCCATGCCCGGCTGGAACCCACAAGGGTGAGATCATGACCTGAGCCAAAGTCGGAGGCCCAACCGACTGAGCCATCCAGGCTGATTTTTTGTTTTAAAGGCAGGCAGGAAGCCTTTTTTTTTTTTTTTTTTTTTTTTTTTTTTTTGTTATATCTAAGGATTTCCTATCACATAAACTTGTATTGATGGATCTGGAAAAGGACTCGGTGGCTTCACATTCTGGTTTCACCTCTTGATAGCAGGTAAGAGGTGGGGAGGGGAGAAAACCATCCCACGGGTCATGCAAGCATTTCAATCACTTTCTTGAAAACAGGAATCATTTAAGATTATACTGTATGGCTGTAATCGTATTTTTACAGCGTGTGTGAGATCTTGGTTAAGTCACATAACCTCTCTGAACCCCGCATGTGTAAACGGAGACACAATAGAACGATAAAGATTCCCAGCACCCGTAAAACTCAAAGCTCTGGGGGTGTCACGTGGTAAGCACTCAGCTTTGACGCGGCCACTTGAAGATCCCGGAGGCCCGGAGATACAATTCCCACCTGGTTAACCACCAGCCGTCCCACCCTTCCCCAGCCTGGCAGAGAAGACCTTTTCTCTCCAGGGTCTTGAAAATGCTCGGTACCAGCCAGTAAGCAAGGACGCCTCGGGCCGGGGAAGCTACCGCGGCCCCAACGCCTGCGGCTTCCCCTTTGAAGCAAGCATCCCCATCTCGCACTCACATGCGCTCGGGGCACTGGTCCGCCTGCCTGACCCGCCGGGGTGCGTGCGCCGCGCTGGGTGGTGGCGGCCTCCACCCATCCCTGGGCCGCCGCCCCCGCCGCCGCCTCGGCGGGGCAGGTGCCGTGAGAAGCGCCGAGGGATATGACCGGAGACGACTTTCCAGGAGCCGCGCACGCGAGGCAAAGCTCCGCACGCAAGGGGGAGGCGACTGCAGAGGAAACTTTTCAACCCCATAAAGTTCGCAGGCGCGCGATCTGCCTCCCGCTCCTCCTCCCCCTTCTCCCTCCCCCCTCTCTCTGCTCCTCGCCCCCCTGTTCGCCCGGCTTGGCTCGGCGGCGGCGCTCGGACTCCGCCAGCGGGGCCCCGAGCCTGGCAGTGGGCGGCGCCACCTGGGGTGGGGGTGGTGGCTTGCTGCGCGGGAAACCTCGCGGCCAGCTGCGCCCCGCCAGCGCTGGCCTTTGTGTGCTAAGGACGGTCGGGGCCCCGGGGCCACAGCCCCGCGTCTTTCAGGGATTCTTGATCTCGCCGCCCGGGGTGGAAGGAGAACTTTGCGTGCCAAAGGGCCTCATCCGAGGGGCCGATTTGTTTGCAAGAACGTTAAAATAAAATAACTAGGGAGGCTGTAAGGCCAGCCGCCACCACAACCCGGTTTTCCATGTTCCCAAGCTGACAGGTTCCCTCTCCCGGCCCGGGGGCCCGAGGATTCCGAGCGGGTTTGTCTCGAGAACCAAGCTCAGTCACCGAGAGGGGGGTGGGGGTGGGGGTGAAGGTCGTGCGCTCCGGGAGGGAGGCCTGCTCCCCATGGAAAATGCCGCGCGACCGGCAGGTTCTGTCCCCAGCGCGCTTCCGGGAAACTGCACCTTCGATCGGGAGGGACTGATTAAGACTGGTGTTCTGGCGGACGGGAAGTTCGTAAAGCCAGGGCCGTCGGGGAGCGCAGCGAGCGCCTCGCGTGACCTCCCGAGCGCGGCGACCCAGGACTTGGCCCATCCCGGCGCCCCGCCCCCCGCAAGCCCCGCCCCCCACCAGGTTCTACTCCGCTACACACAGACCTTAGCAGCCAGATGGGAGGGGTGGCGCGTTCGGATCCTCTGGCTTGACTGTGTGCAAACGGGCCACACCTCTGCGACCCCAGCTGTCAGAGACGAGCGGGGGGCGTGAAGGCTAGGAGTTGACTCCACTCGTCGACCCCAGTCTCAAGTGCGCATGCTGTGAGAAAACCCCAGCTCTGCCGAGGCCCCAGGTGTAGCAGGGCTGGGCAAAGGGCTGGGCACCCTTCTCGGTCCTCATCCCAATCCCAGCGCCCCTGGCTCGGACGACACCTAGAGGCTCCAGAGTGGGTGTTCAAGCTCCCAGAGCAGCAGGTGTCCAGGCGAGGCCTCGGACTTCCTGGAGACGTCTTGCTCTCCACGAAGGCTCCAGCCCTATTTCGGACCCGTCCATCCCGCGCCGCTGGAAACCGCGCCACCTCGCAGGTCAGTCTATCCACGGAGCCGCCTTCCCCCGGCCTCAGGGGGAACTGAGAAGGGAACTGAGCGCCTCCGCCTTGATGCCCTTCGGGTTGTCCCCGAATTGCCGGAACCGCTACGAGGAAGGGGTTGGGGTGGGGACGGACAGTCCGGGTCACTGAGAGGACGCGCTCCTTCCCTTCTCCTTTGGGGAATGGGTTTGGGATTCGGGAAAGGCGCGTCCTCTGCTGCTTCCCCAGTGAGCCCTCCCTGACCTGCCCCACGCCGGACCTCCTCTCTTCCCAACAGCGCGAGGGAACCCGACGCCTAGCGGGTAGGGGCGTGGGGCGCCCGCTCCTTTCTCTGCACACCTGAGTGTCACGCCTTCGCCCTTCTCTCTCCAGTATGGTCACCGGCCTCGGTCCCGACGCTCCCCTGCAGCCGAGCGCGCTGTCCACCCAGCAGACCACGCTTCTGCTGCTCCTGTCGGTGCTGGCCGCGGTGCACGTGGGCCAGTGGCTGCTGAGGCAGCGGCGGCGGCAGCCGGGGTCCGCGCCGCCCGGCCCCTTCGCCTGGCCGCTGATCGGAAACGCGGCGGCGATGGGCCCGGCGCCGCACCTCTCGTTCGCGCGCCTCGCGCGGCGCTACGGCGACGTCTTCCAGATCCGCCTGGGCAACTGCCCGGTGGTGGTGCTGAACGGCGAGCGCGCCATCCGCCAGGCGCTGGTGCAGCAGGGCGCCGCCTTCGCCGACCGGCCGCGCTTCGCCTCCTTTCGAGTGGTGTCGGGCGGCCGCAGCCTGGCTTTCGGCCAGTACTCCCAGAGCTGGAAGACGCAGCGGCGCGCGGCGCAGAGCACCATGCGAGCCTTCTGCACGCGCCAGCCGCGCAGCCGGCGCGTCCTCGAGGGCCACGTGCTGGGCGAGGCGCGCGAGCTGGTGGAGCTGCTGGTGCGCGGCAGCGCGGGCGGCGCCTACGTCGACCCGCGGCAGCTGACCGTGGTGGCGGTGGCCAACGTCATGAGCGCCGTGTGCTTCGGCTGCCGCTACAGCCACGACGACGCGGAGTTCCGCGAGCTGCTCAGCCACAACGACAAATTCGGGCGCACGGTGGGCGCGGGCAGCTTGGTGGACGTGCTGCCCTGGCTGCAGCGCTTCCCCAACCCCGTGCGCACCGCCTTCCGCGAGTTCGAGCAGCTCAACCACAACTTCAGCAACTTCGTCCTCAACAAGTTCCTGAAGCACCGAGAAAGCCTGCAGCACGGGGCCGCCCCCCGCGACATGATGGACGCCTTCATCCTCTCCGCGGGGAAGGCGGAGGCGGCCGAGGGCTCGGACGACGGCGGCGCGCGGCTGGACATGGAGTACGTGCCGGCCACTGTCACCGACATCTTCGGCGCCAGCCAGGACACGCTCTCCACCGCGCTGCAGTGGCTGCTCATCCTTTTCACCAGGTAACACCTCCAGGAGGCGTGGGCCGGGCCTTCCTTTCCTCCCCTGGAAAAGGCTAGAATGTGCTGAGGCCGCGACGGACGCCCAGGGTTTGGGCAGGGTTTGGGGTTTCGCTACAGGTCCCCGTCTCTCGAAGCAGAGATCGCGGCCGGAAAGCGCAGCTCGGGAAGGCAAGGTGCGGGCTGAGACCGCGCGCGCGGCCCGCATCTTTGATCTTGTCGCCCGCTGCCTCTCCAAGTGGGGACACATTTGTGAGAGCCCCGAAAGGCAAGATCTTTTAAGTGTCTGCAGATCAGCGCCGATGTCTGCCTCCCTGACACAGCAGAGGCAAAATTGGCACGCTTCCGAAAGAAAGGGTAACGGGTAAATATGTTCAATAAACACACGAGCCTGATGGGCTCAGCCTGTCACCGGCGCAGATCCGAGGCCGCCCAGCCCCGGCGCTGCAAGCCAGCCGCGCGTCCGGGCTTTGTTCCCGGGCAGAGGAAGTGCTCGGAGGCCGGCCCCGCCAACCGTGAACCCGCACGGAAGCTTTAGGAAGGCGGCCAGAAACTAGCGGGTTGCGCTGGGTTAACGAAAACGCCGCGCTAGCAGTGTGAGAAGTGTCTGGGTAAAAAACCGGAGAAGCAGTCACTTTTACCGAGCGCAGAGCAGCGTCTCGAAAGGCAAACACGGTATCCAGGAGGCTCCCGCGGACGGACTTTTCTGGTCCCTGGGCCAGGCTTGGTTTGCGAGCCGGTCGGCAGTGCCCACCTTGATTAAGGTCGCCGACCTCTGGGAAGGAAGCCCTGCACGCAGGAAGCAAACAGGTTGCTGGCATAGGGTGTTGCCAGACGTAAAAACTAAAAATAAATTCCACATTGGACATACTTCTACTAAAAGATTAGCCATTGTTTATCTGAAATTTAGATTTAACAGAGCAGCCAGGTTTTGTGGGCATCTCTGCTCCAGAGGCAGATGTCTCACTAAAGGCAAATTTTGGTTGCCTTGAGAGAGCAGAAATCCTGGTTGTGCCATTTCTTGGTGTGCAAGGAAGTGGTGGTGGTGGGGGGTTGCTGAATTTGTTGGTAACCCAGAAATTGGAAGGCAAGGAGCACTTCTTTTCTTATTAGAATCCTGCAACCTGTGTGTCCTTAGACTGTGCAACTGCTTTTATAAATTGAAGTTTTTGTATATTTAAAATTTCTTTTCAGCATTAAGGCCCCAGAAACGCTATGAGCAATGAGCAAAAATCAAAAAGAAGTCCATAACAGATCAGGAAGAAGACATCCCAAAATGAGAGCAATGGGTCGTTTGCACCCGCCATAAACATTATCTTTAGAAACTGCCTTTTTTTTTTTTTTTCCATTAGAGATTGAATTGGGCAGCAAAAGTAAATAAAACAATTTTGGAGTCACTTTCAGTTCAATGTAGCTGGTGAATACGTTTTTCTTCATTTTAGCGAAGACAGTAGGACAGGGGTTGGCAAAAATTACACTGCTCATTTTTGGGTGTAAGTTTTTTATCAAAATACAACCATGCCCACTCATTTATGTATTGTCTATGGCCGCCTTCATAGCGCAAGGCAGAGCTGGCTGGTTGTGACAGAGGGTTTGGTCTGCAAAGCCTAAAGTATTTACTATCTGGCCCTCTATGAAAAAGTTTCCAGACTCCTGAAGTATGCTATTCATGAAGCAGTTTTTTAAATCACCCATAATTTCATCCCATACATGCTTGAATTATTTTTCAGAGATGCAATAATTATTTACTTTATTTTTTAACTTCTGGCATTTTCACTTATTGTAATGGACATTTCCCCATCTTTTAAACTTTATTGTAGTGACTTTTGATGGTTACCTAATATTTTTGCCGTAATAACACCATTATATATAATCGCTTCTTTTAACATTGTTGACTGCCTTTTAAAAATTTTGACTGTTGTTGTAGTCAGATATGTTTGCACCTGTCGTTTCCTGCACATACATTTCTGGACATGGATTACTGGGTTTAAAAAAGGAGTGGGGAGGAGTTAACTCCTATGCATCTTGCTTAGTGCTAAGATTTTGTTTTCCAAAAGGACAGTACTATTTGTATCGCTGACAGTGAATAAGCATTACAGCTTGTACCATAATCTCTTGAACACTGGGAATTTTCTTTTAAATTTAGACGATCTGTACCTTCGTCTGTTGGGATACCAGTTTGTATGAAGTGACGGCAGTGTGTCTGCTGGAATTAAAAGGAAGATGTGTGTGTTGGGCGGGGGAAGGACCCGTTTGGGGGGCTGCTTTTTTATTTGTATGGGTCCTGGGTGGTTTTGCCACTGTAGATTTATTACCCCATGAAAACTTTTTAATGATATTTTATTACTATTTGTTTAAAGATAAATATATTAAAATTATATATTAAAATATTCTCTTTGACCTAAACGTTTTTTTTTTTTTTTTTTTTTAATGATTTTAAAAGAAAGGAAAACATTTCCATGGGCTCCTGAAAAGTATTGTGGGTCCTTGGCATGGTCTGCTGTGCCTCATGGAGAAGTTGGCCTTGTCTGTTTGGAGCTTTTTCAGGCTGAGAAAACTTAGACTTTTTTCGACTTACAGTAGGAAAGAGCATTAGCCATGTGAGGCTTATTATGGGAAATAGAGCTATTAATTCATCCATCCCGTAATTTAGTGAGAAATTAGGAAACCATTTTAGTTTTTGTGTGTTTGTTTGTCTGGAAATGTTAATTCGGCCACTGATTCAGACAAAGAAAGTGGAATTAAATTGTCATGTGCTTTGTAGATGAAAGAAGAATTACTTTTCCCCACTCATTTTCTCCTTCTGCATTAACAACCAAACAGGTATCCTGAAGTGCAGGCTCGGGTCCAGGCAGAACTGGATCAAGTCGTGGGTAGAGACCGCCTACCCTGCCTGCAAGACCAGCCCAACCTGCCCTACGTCATGGCCTTTCTTTACGAAGCCATGCGCTTCTCCAGCTTTGTGCCCGTCACCATTCCTCACGCCACCGCCACCAGTGCCTCCGTCCTGGGCTACCACATTCCCAAGGACACAGTGGTTTTTGTTAACCAGTGGTCCGTGAATCATGACCCGGAGAAGTGGCCTAACCCAGAGGACTTTGATCCAGCCCGGTTCTTGGACAAGGACGGCTTCATCGACAAGGACCTGGCCAGCAGCGTGATGATTTTTTCAGTAGGCAAACGGCGGTGCATTGGGGAAGAGCTTTCCAAGATGCAGCTCTTTCTTTTCATTTCCATCCTGGCTCACGAGTGCAATTTCAAGGCCGATCCAGACGAACTCCCGAAAATGGATTTTGATTACGGTCTGACCATTAAACCCAAGTCATTTAAAATCAACGTCACTCTCAGAGAGTCCATGGAGCTCCTCGATGGTGCTGTCCAAAAGTTACAAGCTGAGGAGGACTGCCAGTGTGAGGCCAGAAGCAAGCTGGAATGTTAGAAGTACTCAGGTTTGGGGGGATAGAGAGTAGAATTTTCTAGCTCCTCTGTGTCACTTTCTCGGTTAGCCTCTAAAGTGAGCGTAGACCAGCTGACCCCCAGATGATGTGCTTCACACATGTGTGCTCAGACGAGCACTGGGCTACGCAGGAGCTTCTAGAAGAGTTTTTTGAATCAAAGAATTAAAGGGTCCAAAGAATTTTTATGCATAAATCAAGGGCTGGTAACAATAATTTCTTGAGGGAGCATCCTTTGGATTTAAACACACGTAAGCATAGACACAAATGACCTGATGAAGAAGTGTTTCAGTAAAAATGCCTTTGTGGGTGAGATCCAAGATTGATGTTCTGTGTGCTGAGATCTGGTCCTTAGAAAATCACATTAAGCAAAGTTTCAAAATATATTGTTGAATACACAAAGGCAGATAATTTCAGTATAAGCCATGTGATTGAAGGTGATAAGGGAAAAGTAAAGACCAGAAATTCCTTTCTTCACCTTTTCAATAAAAAATAGTTTAGTTAAGCTCTAGCGTCTATGGATGGATTTATCTTTTTGCCTACCGATATGCTTTCTTTTTTGCAAAAGTCATAAACTCATTTGCTTACAGAGAAATTTAATAGTGGCTGATTTAGTGATTATAGTAAGTTTCAGTGATTTATGATGAATTTTAAAGTGTAAGTTGTTCAGCTGTAAAAAATTCCAAGCCGAAGTCATACCTCTGTTGGTGGCCAAAGTACAGAATTTCAGTTATGAGCAAAACAAACAAAAAACCAACCAACCAACAAACAAACAAAAACAAAAAACAAATCAACAACAAAAGATTTACCAGCCCAGCTAAGCTTTAAATGATGTGATTATAATGCACTGATGTCATTCAGTCTCGTACTTTAAAAATAAAGTCACCAAATACTATTCAATACATATATAATTATTCATAAGCAATATGTGTGTTATCGTATCATTAAATAGTATTATTTTTGTTAAGTAAAGTTTGAATAATGTTTGTCTTTCCAAAAGAAAGACCAATCAAAAAGTTCGATTCAACCAATTTTGGCTCAGATACGGGAAACAAGCCTGTTTCGACATCATGAAAACCAAGTTGAAGCAAAGTCTGTTCTCTGATCCACAACTTGAATGAGAACTGAATAATTTCAAGATTGGGTCTGTACGATGTGTTCCTTATTATTTTACAACATATTTTCTAAAATTATATCCGCAATCCAGAATCGCCTTGTGAAACTGACGTAGTGAATATGCCATAATTCTAAACTCTTGGCATGCTTCAATTTGAATTTAATCGTAAAGCCATTCTGATTGTTGAGTTCCAGTCGAAGTTACTGGAAATACGGCCATTATTAGCCTGTGCAAGGCAGAGAAATTTAACCAGTGTCTGCCTGATGAATAGTGAAAAATGCAGTGACTTATCTGGATGTTCTCTTTATTAGAGACCAAGGGAGAAACTTCCCATCATAACAGACCTAGTTTTTCTTTTAAATGATGTTTTTTCTTTTTGTTTGTTTTTTTTTTTTGTAATAGCATTCATGTCTGTGTTTGGAAAGTCAGAATCCGAAGGTAGTCTTGGGAGGCTGTTTTGAAGATTCCATTATGTTCCCATGGAGCTGATCAGATCAGGTGGGCTGTTCAGGATAGTCAACCCAGTGAGTGGTCACTTTGGAAACTGTGAAAACATAAAGCCTGAACGAAATGTATAGGTTCTGTTTATGTAAGGATCCTAAAAACGGAAAAAAAAAAAAAAAGTGCTGGAAGATCGGAGGAGTACAAAGTGAAGGTTAGAGCTTTAACTTTCATTGCATGTGGACTTCAGAGGAGACATGCAGTGTCCTGAAAGCTTGCTTTTCCTACATTGTATGAAGATCTTTGGAATCTTTTCATCAAAATTGTAAAAGAGTGTTTGGCGGTCGTGTGGAGGGGTGGTGAGAAAAACGAGTGAGAAATGAAAAGGAAGAAAAATGGTTACGCATTTCCCCACGCGTTCCACATTAATTAATCTGCGGCACAAAAGTTGAAATACGAACATTTAGAAATAAGATACTTTGTGGGCCAACGTTAAATCCCAAGTAGACTTTTAAGAAAAATCTACAACACAGAAGATCTGTTTTGTGATTTGGAATTATTTTGTTAACAAAAATTTCATGGAATCAAATCTCATAGTGCTGCCTCTTGAATATGGAGAACTGTGCCAGTTATTTTTAAAGGCAACTAAATTCAACTGTAGAGGTCAGGCTTACCCAATGTGTTTAAGGTTTTTTTTGTCACCAGCTATTCCAAAACGTCATCACCCCCCTTGCCCTAAGCAAGGCTGAGACCATGCCCTAGCCCGCTGACTCTGAGACGTATGGTAGCAAAAGCAATCGTGTGCTGATCTGGACGCCTCATTAAGTCAACCAAATACAGATGTGCTGTGATCTTGTTTTGTGTGTGTAGGCTCAGTTCATCCAACAATTTTGGCAAGGGAAAAGCTCAGCTTATATACGAGGAAGTAAGGTGGGCTCTTGGAGGTTACCTGGCTTATTTAATACAGCCTAGTTGATTGTATATTTTATAACCTCGTTAAAGGAAGGAAAGCAAAACCAAAAATAAGCAAAAATAACCACACTTGGTTGGAGACTACGATAATGAGGCTACTGGCTTAATCAGAAAACCTTATTTTATTTCTTCCGGAGAAAGAATCTATTTGCTGGTCGCTATTGTAGTCAGAATATCTGCTCCAGGTTATTGTAATAAAGTATATTGTTTATTAAATGCTTCCTTTATATATGAAGCTTTGACGTTGTAAGAAAATTGCTTTTTCTCCAAACAGAAAGATGTCTCAGGTTTGTCTTGTGGGTTATCGGAAAACTTTTTTTTTTTTTTTTTTTTTTTTCCTGAAAGCTCTCATGTCTCAGAACTTAGCCTTCACCTGTGAAGTGTTATTATGGCCTTAACATTTCCTTATTAGATCTATATTAGATCAAATAGTTGCATAGCATTTATATTAATTTGTATGTTCTTAGCTATGATACACAGTGTGATACTTTAGTAGATGTTTATAACTCTATGATAGCTTTTTAACCATTTCTTATTTTTCTATTTCATCACTTATGCTTTTAATATGTACAGAGCAACTATAACACATAGTTGTAAGTGAAATCCATTTTGGGGACACAGCATTCATATGTATCTTTTGCTGTTTGATATGCCCAATTAAAAGCATTCTGTACCTGTAACTGTCTATAACAGGACACCATTGTCCAATAATAAAAATCACTTTCATAATCTTGTTATGAAGTTTTACTTTATGTTGTAGCAAATATAGCCTAATGTATCCATTCCAACTACTACTTGTGTTTGAATTAAAGTGTTGCATTGTGAACATTTTATCTGCCCATATTACGTAATAGGCTGCTTGCTTTTTTTTTTTTTAAATAGGCTTTCAGCGTTCAGTTTCCTACCAAATTCCTGATCTCTATGTTTCTGAATTTATGAGACCCAACACAGAAGTTAAAATTCAATTCAACAGCAAACACCTAGCAAAGTGGGAGTTAATTTTTAACTAAAAAAATTTTTTTTAACGTTTTATTTTATTTTTTGAGAGACAGAGAAAGCACGGGCAGGGGAGGGGCGGAGAGGGAGGGAGACACAGAGTCCAAAGCAGGCTCCAGGCTCCCAAGCTGTCAGCGCAGAGCCTGTCACAGGGCTTGAACCCACAAATGTGAGATCATGACCTGAGCTAAAGTCGACGCTCAACCGACCGGGACACCCAGGTGCCCCGAAGGGTTTTCTTTTTAATTCGGTTGATACACATTCATTCATTCATTTTGAAGGCACATGTGCCTTCACTAACAAATACATCTCAGGTCCAGTAAAAATAGGGTGGATGAGAGCATTGTGTCACATACTACGTGGAAATATTTTCTGCTGCCCTTTTTACCGGGTATAAGATGTGACGTCACAGGGCCTCTGCTGTGAACCCTCACAAGACGGCAGGGTGTGCAGTACCAAGGCCTCTTATTTCTCCCAGACCTAAGCTCCCATTACTGTGAACACAGGAAAAGAAATCGTGAAGCGAAACCACACACAATGTCATTGATACTTTGGCTTAACAGTATCGCTTCAGCAGCTGAAAGGTATACATTGGTTTAGGAGAAAACTCACTTGCTTTCCAGATGTGCTAACGCAGTATCTTCAAAATGGTCATAAAGGTTTAGGACAAATGAACTGAATTTTCCCCCAAGTGAAATCTTAACAAAATTGTAATTGGGGTCAGGTGTTTGCAAAAGTGTCCAGCAGACTTGAATTCTCTCCAGCCAATCCACTAAACTAAAAGACTGGAGTGCGGGGTGGGAAATGCATTTGGCTTTAGACATAAGACAGGCCTGATGGTTGCAAATTCATAGAGGTTATTTCTATAGCCTTGAAGCCAGACCATTTTTTTTTTTTTTTTTTTTTTGCACAAGCACTACAGAAATTTGGCTGTTAACAATCTCTTACCTCACCTCAGTGACTCACATGCTCTCTGCTTTCCAGCTTTGACCTGCTAGTTATGATCCACAGAGAAGGGAAGAAAAAAAAAAAAGAACACATTCTGAAGCAATTATTTTTAATGGGGAAGATTGGAGAAAATGTAGTTTAAATAGATACAGGCAAGCTATCAGCAAACACCAGCTTATGTCTGCGGCTCCCAATATACTTACACAGGCTGTGTGGTCTTCAGGAACACTTCTCAACATGTGTCAGGTACGAGGGGAAGAAACGGAACTAGGACATGCCAAGCACGTACTATCTTCGAATCACCATGCTAAGCATTATCGCGCAATAGTTCTCTGCAAGAGGCAGTCATGTAACTTGTCAAAAGTATATCTTCAGGAGTGGCAGGGTCTGGATGCCCCCCAGAGATGAACTGACTCCAAAGCCTGTTGTCTTCATGCTGTAAGGTGTCACCTCCCTGTGTGGCTGTGCTTGGGTGGACAGTCTAGTCTGTTTTTCAGTCCTGTGATGCTCGGGTTTCACAGCGGCACACATCCTTCATCTAGGGCACATTCCACACTATAGTCAGGGTGGAACTGGCATTGTGAACTGTCAGGAAGTTTCCCAATACTCTTCTGAGAATAGCATCCTCAAACTGTTCCTTACAAACAAGAAAGAAAGAAGGGAGGGAGGGAGAGAGGGAGGAAGGGAGGGAGGAAGGAAGGAAGCTCATGCTTTGTTTTATAAGCCTAAAACCTCAGTCCTATAATCTGTTCGGGCCAGGGATCCTTGCCTGAACCAAAGGCCATCTGTAGGTTGGACCAGTTGCCCATGAAGTGGCCTGATTCAAGAACTCTCTTTGATTGGGGTGCACCACCCTGGATATTGGTTCATGTGACCAATCGGAACCTCTCCTGCTCTCGGCTAACTTGGGTAGGGTAAACACAGAAAATTAGCCAGAGGGAGTGCAAAACCAAGGCATGAATGAGACAGGCATGTTGACGGAAAGCCCGCCTTTGAAAATCACTTCCTGGAGCTCCTGGGACTGGCATTGGACCGCTTAAGATTCCTTTAGGTGATAGAGAGGTTAAATAAAGTCACTAACTAAATAAATATTATACTAAATAAACAACACAGTATTACACAAATTGCACAATATAATAGCACAAACCCAACAGCCACTGAGAGCCCTTCAGGTTGGAGTCCAACCTGGACTCCACCAGCCTGAAAAATCTTCCAGGCTCTTTAAAAAATTCTTAATTCTGTTTTTTATTCCCATCTGCTTACTTTTGTTTGTCTCCCCCTCTTGGCGCTGGATGGGTACTTTTTGTTTGCATGTGTTCCAGCAAAATTTGGATTATTGTTTTATATACATGTGGTTTTAATTTGTGTGGGTGCTCTCTAGATCTCATTCTGTTGCTTAGTCTTCTAAGTACAATATTTTCAATATTGTCTAATCCCATGGCTTCTAACCACTGCCTACTGCCCCTAGGGATTCATCCATCACATTTTTTCTATCCAAGTCTTGGGGATGGGCACCCAAATGGCCTCCAACTTCATGTGTCCCCAAATAATGCTGCAAGGAACATTTTCGTATATGTCCCCTTGCGGACCTGTGAAAAATGTGCAATACCCATTACGCCCATGATTGGAATTGTTAGGTCAGCAAGTCTGTGTCTACGTAATTTAAGGATTGTAAGCACACTCTCCAGAATGCCAACGAGCCACACTCCCGTCAGCTGTGCATGATGGTCCTCTTAAACCTACGTCCCCACCAACACATGGAATGACCTCGTTCTTTTTTACACGAAATATACCATTTAGGGAGGTATAATGCATTAAATCGATTTTTTTAAGAGATGTCTGCACTCATTTTTCAATATGTCCTGTAGATATATTTGCATTTATAGCCACATCTCCTCTCTCAGGTGTTACATTCATTAAAAGCAGGTACCAGGAGTCAACAACTTTGTTTTTGAATAGTTTTCATACAAATTATGAATGAACAAAGGAGTGAATTCTGTTAAATCTGCTTCTCAGCACTATACCTTCATCTTTCTTCAGACTCCATTTTCAGTCGGTGCCCTTGAAATCTGATCTCAGTTTCTTCTCCTTGCTTCAGTGTTAAGCTTATTTAAGGTTTTTAGGTTCTAACTCACTCTGAAACAAACAGAAATGCCAACGCTGGGTCTTCATCCTGTGGAGTGAACAATGGCTTTCAAACATTTTTTACCATAATCCACAGTAGGTCTATTTTGCATTATGACTTAGTACGTACCTATGTATGTAATTATGAGCTTACATACTTATAGAAAAATAGTATTTTTGCCATTGTTTTGGAAATAGACGACATCTATTTCCAAATCTGTTTCATTAGTTTTCATTAAAAATGCACCGTGGGGTGCCTGGGTGGCTCAGTCGGTTGAGCGTCCGACTTCGGCTCAGGTCACAATCTCACGGTCCGTGAGTTCGAGCCCCGCGTCGGGCTCTGTGCTGACCGCTCAGAGCCTGGAGCCTGTTTCAGATTCTGTGTCTCCCTCTCTCTCTGACCCTCCCCCGTTCATGCTCTGTCTCTCTCTGTCTCAAAAATAAATAAACGTTAAAAAAAAAATTAAAAAAAAAAAGCACCGTAATAAGATACCTCCACACACCTATGATAGAGGCTAAATTAAAATCCAAACACCTAATGATAGCAAGTGCTAGAGATAATGTAAAGCTACTAGAACTTTCAAACATTGCTGGTGGGGAGTCCAAAACGGTACAGTGTGATTCAGCAATCTCACAGCTAGGTATTTATGCTAGAGAAGTGAAAATTTGTGCACATAAAAGCTTTACATTAATATTTACAGCAGCTTTATTCATAATCACCAAAGACTGGAGATGACCTAAGTGTGTTGTGTCAGGTGTTGGCTAAACAAACCTTGGTTCCTCCGTACAAAGGACTTGACCCTCAGCAATAAAAAGCTGTGAACTCAACTGCTCTGTGCAGCCTCTTGGATGAATTTCAAGGGCATACCACTGAGTAAAAGAAGCCATCCTCAAATGATTGTATACTGCATGAATCCAGGGATGGGACAGTCTCCAAAAGGCAAAATTAAAGTGTTGGCGAGCAGATCATGGTTGCAGATCGTGAAGGGAGGCTGTGACTACAGAGCCTCGATGGAATTTTGCGGAGTGGTTTCTGATTGTGGGCAATAGTTATACAGATCCATCGGTGTGTTAAAGTTTATAAAACTGTACATTACAATAGACTGAAGAATATTTGTAAAGGAGAGTTGGTCCAAATGAGCTTAAATGAAGCTGAATCGAGGTTGGCAGATAGCACAGCGGCTGCTGGCAGACATAGAAGCACTGAATGAAGAAGGTCAAGTCCAGGTGTGTGAACCAGGGTCATGGCCTGTGTTGAGTCCTTGTAGGCTGAGGAAAAAGGGTGGTACCAGGTTCTCAGAGCAGAACAGGGAGGTAGTACACCAGCATCCGGAATGAACAAGAGCAGCTAACAGCCGTGGGTTGGAACCTGCCACTCGGCGCAATTTAAATTCAATGCCTTAAGTGTTAATTGAGCACCTACTAGGTGGCAGGCACTGTTCTGGGCACTGGGGATATAACAGTGAGAAAGATACCTGGCTCTGAGCTCTTGGAGCTGATGTTCTAGTGGAGTGGGTGTGGAGAAAGAAATAAAATAACATTGTATTTTAAATAAATAAAATATTTATAAATTTCTGTATAAATTAAGAAAAGAAAGAAGATTCCAGTTAATAGTAAGTGCTGTCGTGCTGTAAAGAAAATAAACAGGTGGTGTGTGTGTGTGTGTGTGTGTGCGTGTGTAGCGGGGGAATCTAGAATGAGCAGTCAGGGAAGCTTTTCTGAAGGAGGTGGCATGAGGGAGGAGAATTAAGGACAAGCATCCTCTTCCTCCCACCTTATGTGAAGGAAATAGCCAGCACTGAGTTTTCAGACAATAAATTAATTAAAAAAAAAAAAAAAGCTGGTTACAACTCTATGGTCACTAATGAGTCATAGCCCACAGTCTGAAATAAAATAATTTTAATACACCCAATGACAGATGTTGCTGGCAAGCCCTTAATTAGCTTTGGCTTTTGGTTTTGTCGCATGGTATCACTATGGTCCAGACGGTTTCCTGCCTTTGACTCCCAGTTCATGCGTGATCATATTCCCCTGGGAGCGCTGAAACAATTCCAATTCCTGGAGAATTACCAGCAAGCAGGCTCTCTACGTACGTAAGTTATGTTGGCGCTAACATTCTTGACAACGATGCTTTGAAAAATACAAGTTAAAATAGCCTGTGGATTTTTTAACTTCGCAGGCAGCAAAAGATTTCAGATGAATTCTTTGGAGCACTTAATGGATCTTCTTCTGGAATATTTCGCAGACTCTCCCGCTGGCCCTCAAGTGAAATGTTTACTATCTGTGGCTGAAAAGGATTGCCACTCTAACATCAGTGTGTTTCCTTGGAAGACGGAGCAGCCTGGGGTTACGGTGTCCAGGGCCTCGCATCCCTGGAATTGTATTGCGTGTCTGGCATTGTTTGTTTTTTTTTTTTAACATTTATTTATTTTTGAGACAGAGAGAGACACAGCATGAACGGGGGAGGGGCAGAGAGAGAGGGAGACACAGAATCGGAAGCAGGCTCCAGGCTCCGAGCCATCAGCCCAGAGCCCGACGCGGGGCTCGAACTCACGGACTGCGAGATCGCGACCTGAGCCGAAGTCGGACGCTCAACCGACTGAGCCACCCAGGCGCCCTCTGGCATTGCTTTCTTTTGTGACTCGCTAGTTCAGGTCACACCCAGCTTTGACAGTGTCACACAGTTCCGTCCCTACACTTAGAGAAAGCTGCTAGTGTTGCCTTGAGTCTGGCAGGTTCTGTGCTGGCCCTTCTGATGCCTCCTCTGGTACTCACCACCCCCCTCCCCCCGCCCCCTCCACTTTTCACTGCCTCGTCAGTGGGCCAGGAGTGCACTTCGGTTCTTCCCACTGCCCTTCCCAGCAATCATCATTTTAAGACTCTGCTTCTGCCATTTCCACAGCCTCTGAGCAAATCCAGTTGGCACTCTGCTTTCTTAGCGCTTGGCATGGACATTGAGGAAAAAAGTGGGGAAACACAAGCTGGACAAAGAGGGGGAAGAATAAAGTTGATTTTTTCACTGTTGTGTTTTCCAGTGTGGTTTCCAGAAACTCATTGTGCTTAAAAGTGGAGGGAGCCAGTTTGCCACTTAGTTTTAATTTTTAACTTCAAGAGATTGTTCTGGAAACATCTATCAAGGCTTTGTTAACAAAACACGATAAAAACCGTTCTCCCTCCTCAGTGCCCCCCACAGCCTCATTTTCTTTGTGACCGTGTCGTAAGGGGTTCAGCCCATGATCTCGAGCTGTTACTTGGCCCTGCAGAGTTCAGCTCCTTTGCCATTTTCTTTGCCCAGCCTGCCCCCTGTCCCTCCCTCTAGCCTGAGCTCAGACCTCACCTTCTAAATGAAGCCTACCTTGACCTCCTCCCAGACACTCTCAGCTCACTTTCTCTTACTCCGTTTTTTCTGTTTCTTTTTTTCTTTTTCATAGCACATAGAAACATTAACTCCTGTTAATATAATGTAAGTTTAACCTTTCCATCTTGTTTGTGGTTTCTTGTCTGTCTCTAATGGACCTCGCTCCACAGAATATAAGAACGGGCATCTTTATGTTGCTCGGAAAACGGAATATCCAATCATCCCGCTAAGGTTTTCTACACAACGTTTGTGTGATCTGATTATTGCCTAAATAAACAATCCATTCACACACACACAAAATGAGTTAATTATTGTCCTATAGGCCTGTGCTGTCTAATAAGATAGCCATTAGTCACACATGGCTATTTAGAATTGAAGTAATTAAGGGGCACCTGGGTGGCTCAGTGGGTTAAGTGTCTGACTCTTGATTTGGGCTCAGGTCATGCTCTTATGGTTGTGAGATCGAGCCCCACAACAGGCGCCATGCTGGGTGTGGAGCCTTCTTAAGATCCTCTCTGTCTCCCTCTGCCCGCCCCCCAACCTCAAATAAATAAATAAATAAATTTAAAGTGATTAAGATTGAAAAAATTAAAGGTCATCTCCTCAGTCATACCGGCCATATTTTGGGTGTTCCATAGCCACGAGTGGCTAGTGGCTACTCTTATGGACAGTACAGGTATAAAACACTTCTGTCCTAGCAGAAAGTTCTATTGGACAGTGCTGCTATAGATGAATCAGTTTGTCAGTATATTGGATTTTTTTTAATTCAAGCGATAGCTGTCTACTTAGTGTCTACTCGGAGTAAGGTACCATGATAAGAAAAATGTGTCGCGCAAGGAGGATTCAGAGAACGTGCCTCTTTCAGCAAGTGGGTCTGAAGATAAATACAGCATGAAAAGATATGGGTCAAAAGCCTTGAGACAGATACAGATAAAGTACTGCGGGAATTCAAAGGAAGGAGAGATTTATATTTTTCAGTTCAGGGTAGGAAATCAAGGAAGACTTCTTGGAGGAGGTGGGTCTGAAACAGAAAACTGCCCATTTCTGCACTTCAGAAGCTCAGAACACTCAACGCCTTGAGATAACTAGAGGAGACGACCTGTATAAGGAAATAACCTGGTGGGAAAGTTAATTCCCAACAAGGACATTAACAACGATAGTTCCCATGGCTTTGGAGTTCTGCCTTTACTTCTCCCTCACCTTGGCCTCGGGATGAGTCTTCCACCTGCAGAAACAAAGACTTCTGGTCCTGATGTCCTCTGCTTACACAGAGCTGAGAAGAGCAGGTGGAAACTAACAGCACTTGAATAGCCGTTTCTCTCATTCTCCACCTCTGTGTGGGAATTGCAGTCCCTGGAGAATCTTCTGATGCTGCTTCCTTCTGTGGAATGAAGAAGTCTTGACCTAGAGAGCTATATTGTAGGATGATGAGTGATTGGATGTGATTTTTCGGGTATCTGAGATTCTCCACCTGGGCTCGTTTACCCCCTCCCCTGAGCCCATAGGTGCTGACTCATGACCAACGTGGCCTTCGCTCACAGGTGCAGAACCCAATACTCCTAGTGGAAAATAAACCCAGGTCAAAGGAACAAGGCATATGGGGAGAACAGTTATTTCCACAGAAAACAATGACATTTCTAAGAGCTGGTGTAGTTCTGTCGTGCCACTAATTCAGTTTGAATATTTCTGCAGTGCTTCATCGGCTATCGTTCAGCTAGCCACAATGGGCCGCCCACCCCGGCCACCAGCCATCTAGATAGATGAGTCTTCTGTGTTTTACACCAGAGGTCAGCAGACCATGGCCCACGGACCAAATCTGGCCCATGGCTTCTTTCCTCCAGCTTGTGAACCACGGCTGGTTTCTACACTTTTAAACGTTGGCAACTATCAAAAGAAGAATAATATTTAGCGACACATGAACATTTTTATGAAACTCATTTCCATATCCGTAAACAGAGTTATGCTGGAATACAACCGCATTCATGTATTTACTTTCTACGTTTTCCTGCTACAGTGGCAGAAGTGACACAGTGTGACCAGGTGGCCTGCAAAGCCTGAAATATTTACTCTGTGGCCCTTTACAGAAAAAGGTTGCCGATCCTGGTCCGGACCATCAACATCTCGAGGCACCGACGAATATTGATAATAACCTTCTCTTGCTTCTCAAGCTCTTTGTGGTTGACAAAACACTTCCCCGGGCACCATTTTCACCTGTGTCTTGAATTGTCCTGGGCTCTGCCAGAGCCCCGGCAGGCTGATGCTGCTTTCACAGACAGACATGAACCCACGAAGCCAACTCCCCAAATGAGGTCATTAGGGAACAGAAACAGGTCAAAGGCATTTTTCACAACAGCCACGTTCAGGCAAAATTCAGACCCATGCAGTGCACCAGCATCACTAAAACAGAATCGAAAAGCAATGATTTCCCTCTTCCCAAACCATTTGGTTTCTGTAAGTTTATATCATTTGAGAGGGGGCCCTTCACAATTATGACACAGAGCCTAGGACAATGCAACGAATGAAATAAATGAAATTCTTCCTCTTATATAGTCACAGGAGACTCTCTGAAGTGCGTTTTGGGGCAATTCTCTTACGTTCTTATAGGCCGAGCATAGTAAATCCTGCGTAATGGTATACACATTTAGATCAGCCAGGCCATCATTTATTCACATCCGACTGATGCTTCTAAAGCATTGTTAAGCGCTGTTAGATTTTGTAATAAAAGAAAACTATTGTAAAAACAAACACATTTCCTGATTCAGCGGTGTTCATTCTCTCTGCTCGAGGAAACACACTCAAGCACCCCAAACACAGTGGGCTGGATGCGACAGCAGTTTCGCACGAAGCACTCCTGGAATAAAGGTTAGAAACTACCTAGTTCTCCCAGGGAATGTGGGGGAGATGAGGGTTAGAAACGGCTCCGCAGAGGAGGTGCCACCTGCACTGGGCCCAGAAAGATGCTTTGGGTTGACCAGAAAGACACGGTACTGGGGAAGGGGGATGAGAAGATTCTGGATGAGGCCCTGAGGTATGGAAGGGCCTGTCTCGTTCCCTGCTGGGTCTCCAGGGCTGGGGACGGGGCTGGCGTCTCATGTGTGTGCAACAAATACCTGTGGGATGAATGAGGGTGATGTGCTTAGGGGTGGTGCTAATCCAGATGGAGTGGGCGTGGGTATGTGGATGCTATTGGGGAACCATCGTAGGGACGGCATGGGGCTGACGTTTAACATGCTATTTCACGTGTCTGTGGATAAATAAATATCTCGTCGTGGAACCCCTGGAAACAGCTTGTGCTGGTTCTTCAGCGGCATGTCTGAAGCTTTCTCCTGCTCTGGCACATGTGGTAGACGTCGTGCGCGTGTTTGACGTTCCCGTGACACCTCCAAAATGGCCCAGGGCATTCGGCTAATAGTACTGAGATGCCCAGCTGTTAATGACATGTCAGTAACAGCCACCTGTGGGCTGTGTGGTCTTAGGACTGTTGTATTTGGAAGGCACTATCGTTTCTCTCGCTCAAAAAAGCGTATCGAAATTCGAGTGAGCAGGGCGCCTGGGTGGCGCAGTCGGTTAAGCGTCCGACTTCAGCCAGGTCACGATCTCGCGGTCCGTGAGTTCCAGCCCCGCGTCAGGCTCTGGGCTGATGGCTCGGAGCCTGGAGCCTGTTTCCGATTCTGTGTCTGCCTCTCTCTCTGCCCCTCCCCCGTTCATGCTCTGTCTCTCTCTGTCCCAAAAATAAATTAAAAAAAAAAAAAAAAAAAAAACGTTGAAATTCGAGTGAGCAAGGTCCCTTATTTTTAAGGGACCTTATTTGTGCTTGTTGGAACTTTATTTTTATGAGCAAATTACTTTCAATCTCCCAGTGAATTGAGATATAACAACTGTAGGCGCCTGGCTGACCCCGTTGGTTGAGCATCTGACTCTGGGTCAGGTCATTATCTCAGTGTTCGTGGGTTCGAGCCCCCTGTCGGGCTCTGAGCCAACGGCTCAGAGTCTGGAACCTGCTTCGGATTCTGCGCCTCCCTGTCTCTCTGCCTCTCCCCCACTTGTGAGCATGCGAGCCCTCTCTCTCTCTCTCTCTCTCAAAAATAAACATTCAAAAATATCTAACAACTGGGTTTATGAGCCACTACTTTGTATTACAAAAACCCTTGACATTTATAGACTTGGCAGTCATGGACTTAGTGACTGAGGATCCATTCCGTATGGTGATTTTTCTGAAGCACAAATTTGAATCCCATGGCCAGGGAGGCCACAGGATGGGAGTGCCTCCATCAGCTAGTGAACCTGGCCCACTGCCCACCTGCTGGTGTCCACGTAGCATTAACATTTTCTACTTGACTTCAGAGTCCCTGTGATCCTTGGGAACTGATTGAGAGCAAAAGTTTGTAGAAAATGGCCCCAGGAAAAACAGCAGCTGCTGGTGATGACATTAAGACAGAGAAGCCGTCAGACAAAGAAGGATCCTGAGGCAGGTTCATAAATGCCTACGGAGAATCATTAAGAATACAAAGGTCACTCAAAATTTTCATTTCCACTCGACTGCATTGTACAGAGGGCATGTGAAACTCTGCTGCCATTCACAAACACCTCCAGACACATCCCACCTGACTGTGAAGGGTCAGCCATATCCCTCAACACTCCCTTGGCAATTTGTTTTTGCTGTGAATCTGCGTGACCCTGAAGAAAGAGTTGGCAAATCAAAGATAAACATCAAACCAGACTTGGTCTAATTGCATGAATTCCAGATTGATGAAGCCTGAGCTAATGAGGTTTCATGCCCTAAAGGAAGTCTTAATCCTTGTCACCGTCACCGGGGCTGGGGATGTCTTTCCTGAAGAGGCTCACTCCCCGGGGCTCAGCCAGCCCCACGAGGCTGCGTTGCAACATGCTCCTCCTCTCTGCATCTCCGATCTTGGCACTTAAAAATAACGTGCCCGTGACACTTTCCAGGTTATTCTTCCAGGTGGAAGATTCACAAAAGCACAGGATTACCCATGAGCCTTCTTTGGATGCTGCTCCTCTCTCTCGTTCCCTTCTGCTACTTAGGCATCGGCCCCTGGGAGTTGTCCACCTTGAGTTGTGAAGTTTGGTGAATCTCTCTCATGGCCAGGAAGCTAGACTCAGGTTAAGAATTTCGGTTCAATTTCAAATTGTAATGCTCCTGTTGGGGCACATGGGGAGGAGACCCTAAATAATGATTTTAGGCATAATCTCCAAGGATTAATTAAGAATACATTTCACTTTCGGGGCGCCTGGGTGGCGCAGTCGGTTAAGCGTCCGACTTCAGCCAGGTCACGATCTCGCGGTCCGTGAGTTCCAGCCCCGCGTCAGGCTCTGGGCTGATGGCTCGGAGCCTGGAGCCTGTTTCCGATTCTGTGTCTGCCTCTCTCTCTGCCCCTCCCCCGTTCATGCTCTGTCTCTCTCTGTCCCAAAAATAAATTAAAAAAAAAAAAAAAAAAACGTTGAAAGAATACATTTCACTTTCTTTTTTTTAACGTTTATTTATTTTTGAGAGAGAGCACCTATGCAGGCTCAGGCCTACGAGGGAGGGAGGGGGAGGGGGGGGGGGGGGAGGAGTAGGAGAGGGTCAGAGAGAGAGGGAGACAGGGGATCCGAGCAGGCTCCATGCTCTCAGTGCACAGCCCGACACGGGGCTCGAACTCACAAACTGTGAGATCATGACCTGAGCAGAAGTCAGATGCTCAACAAACTAGGCCACCCAGGTGCCCCTACATTTCAGTTTCTTGAACTCATGTCTTTTAAATAGCAGCTTGCTTTCAGAAGGCTCCTGACTTTTAAGGTCTTTTTATAGTAATTGCCTGATTTTTTTTTTTATTTATGTAGATCCTATGGATAACAACATAAATCACAATAATTCAATAGAACAACATGTTATTATACCAATACAGTAGGTGAGGAGGTGACAATAATCACTCAGAGCCATGTAGAGAAATGGTCCTTTGATCTTACTTTAAGAAATGTATGTGGGGGAGCCTAGGTGGCTCAGTCGGTTGAGCAACCAACTTCGGTTCAAGTCATCATCTCATGGTTTGTGAGTTCGAGCCCCGCATAGGGCTCTGTGCTGACAGCTCAGAGCCCAGAGCCTGTTTCAGATTCTGAGTCTCCCTCTCTCTCTGCCCCTCCCCTGCTCATGCTCTGTCTCTCTCTCTCTCAGAAATAAATAAACATTAAAAAAAAAAGAAATGTATGTGGAGTTCATGTAGAGTCATGTTTTTTCTCGGTTTCAAGTTCATCATGAGGTGACCAGAAGCCCTATTAGACATTGAACCATGGTGGGATAGCCACCCAATTAAAAACGAGATTGCATCCCCGTCAGGCAGGGCAGAGGCCCTATGGACTTTTGAAGACTCCATGAGAACATCTGAGATCTGAAAACAATGTAGTGGACTGGTTACACGGCTTGCTTTTTCAGGGATGTGAGAGGAGAATCAGAGAAATTGGGGCTCTCTGAGGGGATGTGTGCAAGGAGCTATGTGGTCAAGGGAAATCTTTTTTCAAAGTAGGTAATCCTTAGGCATTGTCTCTGCTGGCCACAGTGGTCCAAAACGGAGGGAGGAGAGGGGGAGGCAGGACAGAAGGAGCCAGTTGTAGGAGTGAAGTCTGAGGAGACAGCGGGTCATGGGGTGTGTGGCACGTGGGTATGCTGTGCCAGGATCACGGAGTTCGTGTCATGTGGGGCTAAGGGCCTTCATCAATTCTAGGGTTCGATGACTGCCCAGAGCCTGCTTGGGATTCTCTCTCTCCCTTTCTGTCTGTCCCTCCCACTCATGCTTACTCTCTCTCTCTCTCTCTCTCCAAATAAACACATAAACATTTAAAAAACTTGGGGGGTTCAAATCTTATCTCTGCCAGTTTGTAGAAATGTGTGAATTTGTGCAAGTTAACGTCTCGAAGTGATCATCCCCTTATATGCAAAATGGAGGGAATAAGGTCTCAAATTCAAATCCCTACCCTGAGTCACACACACACACACACACACACACACACACGTGCACGCACAGACACGCACGCATGCTTGCACATGAGTCACCCATATGTGATGAAAGATTAGGTCCTCAATCTTTCCACAACTTGCCTTCTGTCATTCTCTGTCCTCCCAACCCTCATTGGCCTTCCCCCAACTGGCAACTGCTCCTTGATGCTGGTCTGCTGGGTCTTTACCCGCCTGGGACAAGATTGTGCGGGGACAGCGGGGAGCCGGCTGGGAGGGCAGGATGGCAGGACAGCCGGAGGAGAGGAGGGGATACTAGGAAGTGGGGGAAGGGGCGAGTCGGGATCGCTGCGTGCTTGTCAGACACGGTGCTGGTCATGTTTATATTCCTTGCCTCCTCTAATTCTCACAGCAAGGCCTGGTCCTTGGCATCCAGGGGCGGATGGTGGAACAGGAGACATTAGGGCCTTGAGAGGGCAGGGCTAGCCCAGCAGCCTTCCCTGCTATCTGTCCCGCCTGACTCCTCAGGAAACACATGGTTCAGCCTCAGAAAAAGGATGATTTTGTGGCGAGGGAGGAAGAGGGGTCTTTCTCATCCATCTGCAAACCTAATTCCTCTGTGAATGGAGGCAGGGCCTTCTGGTTAACAATAGGGGTGAAAGGGAAGGTGAATGTTTCCATCAACACAGAAATGATGTATCAGAGGAGCAGGGAGCGTAGGAAGGAAGGACCGTGCCCCTTAAGTAAAGGAAGTCAGGGCTTCTGAGAAGCAGTGAAAAAACAGGAATGCCCAGGGATGCTCAGGAAAAGCTTCACACACTTCCCGCCGTGGCCCATCTGTGGACGTAGGAACCGGACAGTTCTGAGTTAGAATCGCGTTTTTGTGGCTCACTCGTTGTATGACCTCGGACAAGTTAGTTAGCCTCTCTGGACAATAGTCTTTGCGCTTGTAAAATGAGAACAATTCCAAACGACTAAAACCCCAAAGGACAATCCTAAAATGAAGATTGACCTTTCCAGGACAATCACGTGCATTACAATTAAATATATATGGTGTTGAATAGCATCTGGCTTTTCATTGTTGCTTGAAAAAATCATTACTGTATTTTCATTATCACTTAAAAATTTCAAATCAAGGTTGGGTGCAAAAATCCTTGGCTCCCAGGGGACACGGGCCTGAGCACCCCTTAGCGCTGAGAGGGGCAGAACCTCTCAGGGCATGGCTGGCACAGGAGATGCCAAGAAATGACAGGTGGTCTTCCGGTAGGGACTCCAGAGGGGGCTCTGGCGAGATCGAAGTGTCTGCTTCCACCTGTCCAAGGTCTACCTGTCAGTCTCAACCCCGTGGGTTTCTTGGAAGCCCCCGGTGCAATCAAGCCCCTTTCCCTTTTGATTCTTTTACCGAGCGCCTGCTAGGTGGCTGTGTGTACAAAGGCTGAAGATGTTGGTTTCTGTGGGCTGCACCACAGCTCAGGAAGATGAAAGGAAGCCACAGACCATGCCCCCCAACGCGGTGGTCCTTGCCCTGCCCGCCTGGGTGGCTCCCCAGTGCAGGATGCAGACAGCGGGCCGTAGCCTTGAGCCACGCAGGAGACGGTTCTGAATTTCCCAGAAAACAGCTTGCATAACACGGAGTATCAGTTTTCTCCTTGGCTCCTTCCCCCATGTACCAAGATAACCGAACCAGTAACACAGAACACTCCGTTTATTTGATTGTTGGGAAAAACCAAAAACACCCCGAGGGAAGGAAGGCCAAAGTGCCTTGGAAAGGGACTGGCAGATCGCGGCAGCCCAGCCCAGATGTTCCTTGCACCCCTGGATGCAAGGCACGCCACTGTGAAGGGCTCCCCTTGAGTCCAGGCTGAGGCCCTCCAGCAGAAAGTACCCGAAGGCCTCCCTCTGGGCGTGGGAGATTTCTGCTGGCTAAATGGAGCCAGTAAATGCCTTCTAAGGTCTAACTGGGGGAAGAAATGGAAAACAAAGAAGAGGATGAGGGAGAACAGAGAAGAGGCAAACGAAGGAAAGTAGCCAGCGCCCTGGATGCCAGACTTGCAAGCGAAGCCAAAACTGCCAGGCTCCAGAGGCTTCTACAGGCTTACAAAACGCTCCAAAGTATGGCATTTAATCTCTCCGTAAAATTCTCATTCCCTCCTCTTCTCTTTCTGGAAGCGCCAGATGCGACCCCCAGCTCAGGCTATCACTGCCCGAGCGATTTCGCCTCAGGGAGCTTGTGTTTTATCACCTGTAAAATGGCCATAATGACCTTGTGGGGAGAATTCGAAGAGCCAAAGTGTGAAAGTGTTTCACACGGCATCTTGCACGAGCAGTTTGTGGGTTTCCTGCCTTGACTTGCTTTCGGGCTCTCAGGAGCCAACGGGAAACGGAAAATGCTGTCAAACAAACTATGTGAATTCAGGAAAGACTCACCAGGATTCTGAACTATTTTCGAGACCCAATTAGGTCCAAAAAACAGACACGGATTCCCCAACTAGTGTGTGTGCCGCACGGGATACGGGGCAAGACGATGTCCTCTGTGCAAGGACTTGTGGAGAGTCCTTGGATGCCACCGCGCCCTTCCCCTGGGCTTCCGGCCGGTGGGCTCATTGCTGTGCCTGTCTCTGTGGATATTTATTCAACCACCAGAATCGAGAGGAATAGTCAACAGGCACTTGTGTGGGCAACTTTTGTGTCACTACAGGGTTATGGGGATAAAAAGCAATGTGGAAACATCTAGGGAAGATGTAAATAGCCAGAAGAATCTCTATCCCCTCAGAAGGGAAGCGGCTAAAAAGTCCCATTTCTACAGGCCAATTATTTTGTGGTTATTTTAGTTAGTTTAGTTTAGTTTCAGAGAGTGAGAGCAAGCAGGGGAGGGACAGAGAGAGAGAGAGAGAGGGAGGGACAGAGAATCCCAAGCAGACTGCACTGTCAGTGCAGAGCCCGATGCAGGGCTCGAACTCAACGTACTGTGAGATCATGACCTGAGCCGAAGTCAAGAGTCGGGTGCTTAACCCCACTGAGCCCCCCGGGCGCCCCTATGTACATTTATTTAATCTAACAGAATCTTGCATGGCGGGAACTTTTAGCGCCATTTTATGAATGAGGGAACTAAGGCCCACAGAGTTTAAGTCCCTCGTGCAACTTTGTCCACGCAGCAAGTGCCGGGTCTGGATCTGAATCCGATTCTGGGCGCAGTACTTGTTTTATTTTATATCCTGCCATCTTTCCCTGGAAGCCTCAATTTATGGAAAACAAATGAACCCCAGGGAGAAAGCAGCACATTTTCCCCTGTGCTCTGCACGCCTTCCTAATCTTTCTCTGGAAATAGATAACGAAGCCACCAGGACCCCCCAAGGCAGCCGTGGCCCATCCATCCGCACAGTGGATTTGGGGGCCTCATGGCTTTCCCAATCAGGCTTTTGCGTCTCTGCCAGCTCAGTATGGAACATCTCTGGGTCTGATCTCTCCCCTCAGGAACTCAAGAGTCTGTCTCTGCATGTGTTATCAGACCTGCTCAAGAGTTGCACATGTCAGCGCGGAACAGGAGAGCTTTGACGTTGGCCCCGCATCTAGGAAAGCCTCGCTGCTGCCCTGCTCTGGCTGGAGCTCTGTGTCTTTCATCAAGTCCCGCAAGACGCCTCGCCGCCTGCCAGGATGAAGGCAAACAAAGCAGGACACTCACAGGGTCAACGCTCCTCCCGGGGACCTGACTTTGGACAGGGTGTCGATTACTCTGTGGCTCCCAACCTTAACTTCCTTCGGGGGAGGGTATCTGGATTCTTGCTGGGTCTGCATAGTCCGTGGCTCCTCTGGAAACAAAAGGTTAACAACGGCGAGGTGAGTGCGTGCTCAACTCAAAGCAAACGATCGCCTCGGATCGGAGTCTGCTAAGTGTACCCACGTTTGTCATCTCGCGCCCTTCCCACCCGGAGCCTGTGAGCTGGCACAGCTGGAAGAAGTATTCCCAACAACACGTACTCGGCTTGCTGAGATCACGCCGAGCCGTGCCTCTGGGCTCCTGGCGAGACTGTCCTGCAGGTGATGGATGTTCCTAGATGACACCTCAGATCTCTCTGTGATGAGATCTCCAGGATTCTCTATCATAGGCACCTCTTTCTTTATCCCCAAGTTGGGCCCGTCAACAAGGCTCTTCCATTAGGCTCTTCGCTTTCTCCTTCTTCCTCTTTCTCCTTGTCTTTTCCTCTAAGCCTTGAATGCCTTCCTGGTTGGCATGCCTTTCCCTGCTGTGCTATTCTGGGCTAAAGAGCAAGGGCTCCCAGTGAGCAGTTACTGTGTATGGCTGCAGACACAGTGGGGCACACTTGGAATGGAATGATCCCGGATCGCGGGCGATGCCTGGACGCGGGGTTGTGGACAATGGTGCCTCGGGAGGCTCGATCTCAGGAGGCTGCTGCCTCCTGCTGGCTAATAATTTTACAGGCTGGTCCATTTTTTTCCCACTCTCCTTTTCTTCTAAGGGCCCACGTACTGTATAATCCATTTTACGTGCCCTCTTTATCGTATACCAAATTTACATGTGTATTTGGGTGCACTTAGGGCCATTCCGTTCTGTTTCACTGATCAGTTCATCCGTTCATTCACAGTACTGGTTGACTTCTTAGAGCTTCATAATACTTTTTTTTTTTTTTTTTTTCCTGTCTGGTAGGTATGGTTGCCCTTCATTACTTGACTTCTTCGGAATCTCCAGAACTACTCTTGCTGTTGTTTTTCCATTTGAATTTTAGGACACAAAAAGAATCTTGTTGGTGTTTTAATGAGAATTACACTACATTTGTAGATTGAGGAAACTTTGATAACTTTAGGATGCTGTCTTCTTAGTCAAAATACAGTATGTGTTTCTACTTGTTGGGGCCCTGAGATTTCTGCTTGTCTATCAAGCAGTTCTTAGATTTATTCCTAGAAATTTGATTCTATATTGTGGTTATGGTAAATAAGGCATTACCTTCCATTACATCTATTCAGCTATTGCTTGCTACACACTGATTTATTATTACACTGTCTTAGCAAACTCTCTTATTTTTGAAAATAGTTCTTCAGTTACTTCTCTGTTTTTTTCGTGCGTACAGATTAATTTACCTACATAAATAACGATATTTATTACACTCTGTTAATATATTACTTCTAAATAGATACTGTCATTTATTTGTCTTTTTAAATTAGAGCTGCTACTTCCAGAACAATATTAAATAATAGTAGTGATTAATGTCATCCTTGTCTTGCTCCTGACTTCAGTACAAATATTTCTAAATTCTGTGTTAATAGGGGCGCCTGGGTGGCTCAGTCGGTTAAGCGTCCGACTTCGGCTCAGGTCACGATCTCGCAGTATGTGAGTTCGAGCCCCGCGTCAGACTCTGTGCTGACAGCTCAGAGCCTGGAGCCTGTTTCAGATTCTGTGTCTCCCTCTCTCTCTGCCCCTCCCCTGTTCATGCTCTGTCTCTCTCTGTCTCAAAAATAAATAAATGTTAAAAAAAATTAAAAAAAAATAAAATAAATTCTGTGTTAATAGCATGATGGACTCAGATAAATATCTTTTATCATTTTAAGAAAGTATCTTTTTATTTCTATTTTGTTAAGAGTTTCTTTTTTATTTATTGTATTGTATTGTATTGTATTTTTAAAATGTTTTTATTTATTTTTGAGACAGAGAAAGACAGAGCATGAGCAGGGGAGGGGAAGAGACAGAGGGAGACAGAATCCGAAGCAGGCTCCAGGCTCTGAGCTGTCAGCACAGAGCCCGACGTGGGGCTCGAACTCATGGATTGTGAGATCATGACCTGAGCTGAAGTCTGACGCTTAACCCACTGAGCCACCCAGGCGCCCCAAGAGTTTCTTATTTAATCAAGAAAGGAGGCAATTCTATACTGTGAAATGTTCTGTGTGTATGTTTTATCATGAATATTTTAGTAATTAGCATTTGTTGCTTATAAATACATGAACATAAATATGTGGAGGGGATACCAACTTTTATTTATTTATTTATTTATTTATTTATTTGGTGAACGACTTTATTTTTTATACTGAAAGCCTGATGAAAAACCATTACTAATCCTGCTAAAGAAAATCCCACATCTCAATCAGAAAGGATAACTGTATTTACTCATTAAATGCCATTTACATTTCCTACAACACAACTTGAGAACACCCAGCATGCATGTTTAATCTCAGTGCAATGGATTCAAGACCAAGTATACATGTTACAAGCATCAAGGCCAGATTACACATTATCACAGTTTATCACAATCATCATCGTCATCATCTTCTTGTTTTCTTTTCAGTGCATGTGCTGATTCATTGGCGGTATTTTGCGACGACACCATGTTAGTGGTAATAAGAATGTTCTTGGACCCGATTAATGATGGATTAATCAGAACATTCTGAACCGCGGATGTTGCAGGAATTGATGCTTTTGCAGTTGGGGGCTGTGAAGTGGGTCTCTGTACTGTAAACCTTTGCCCTGTGAGGGACATTGGAGTCCCTACTTTCGTTGACACAGACATGGTGTGTGGGGTTGGTGTGCCAAGCGTGGGAGTACTTGGTCCGCTAGTAATAACCACAGAACTGTTATTCTTCCCGCAGAAGTAGATGCCTTTCTTTGTAAAGACTTAAGTCTATAGTTTGGAACAGTCAAGCAATATCAGGTGGCAACCTGGGGCCTGACTATGGCTTGATTAATGGCAAAGGACTTTGATTTCTTTGCCTTGCCATGTCTAATAAAAAATCTCTTGGGGGAGGAGAGGCAAAAGACTGATCAGCACGGCACTGGATCGCCAATCGCACACCATCTGCATCAACAGTAGCTTTCTTAGCATGGCTTGAGTAAATGTTTGCATCATCTAGAATTGTGGTCACGTATCAGAAGGCAAACTCCAACATCTGACTTACAACTCTTGGCTCATATTCTGTAATGCTCTTATCCTTCAGGATTTGTGCCATCATCCGTGGATCTTCAGGCATGCTCTTGGGACAAGCCCTCTCGCCAGACTCCATGATGTCCGTTGATCAGACTTCTTGAGCTCAATCACCCACATTAATGTATTTCAGTCCCAAGCTTGATGCAAGTTCTTTGCCTAGCATGGTTTTTCCAAGCCCTGGTGTACCAGTGAGCAGGACGTTCAGAAGATGTTTTAAAAGCTGATAAAATCAATGAAATCACAAAAGCTTGGAGACCAATGGGTTTACAAGATTATAGCAAAATTACTTAAAGTTTTAATGTTAACCACATGCAATTTAGCTTTTTTTTTTTTTAATGCAGAAAGCACTTGGGGATCTTGAATGCTTTAGGCTCATCATTATGGATATTGATTATCTTCACAGTTGATGGGAGATTGGTTAACGAAGCATTGATCACTGGAAGGTCTTAGTTTACCTCTGGAAACTTCTGATTTCTGTGGCCCTCTAAGTCTCTTCCTCCACATCAGACAGTGTTCTGGTGAAGCAGTAACATGCCAGGTTTCCCCAGGCACACCCACAACTGCGGAGGCACCACAACAAGACAGAGGAGGCGTAGACTGTGAGCCTGCGTAGCCTGGGCCCGGCCTCTCTGAGTCGTGCCTTGGACAAGGAGAGCGTCCTGGCTGAAAGATGCTCTCTCTGGCAAAGGCAAGGTGGTAACACACCTATGTGCAGACCAGTCAAAGGATGGGAAGGAAGCAGACCTCATAAAGACCCTGCTTCAGCGCAGTGGGACTTCCTGTTGGGCCCACTGCCAGAAGTCTTCCCGAGTAGATGATTCTGACAAGTAAAGAAACACAAGTATTCTTTGTAGTCATAAAAGGGAAAAGATGGCTAGAGGGATAAACATCTCAACCAACAAATTCTTTTTATGGGATGTCTGGCTTTTTGCAAATTTTTACTGAACCAAGACATGTGTTCTTTTTAAATTAATACATGCAGTGCAAAAACTCAAAACAATATGCTGATTTATTCCATAAAGATAATTCCCAGGCTAACTGTGGGTTTGTTTTACATTGTCAACAAGAGTAGGGAGTCAGAGGAGGAATCTTGTAAAATCCTGGAAATGAAAAGTTTGGGTCCACATGGAATGACTACTCTACAATCTAGAGTAAATTCAATCTCAGCCTCTTTACTTCCCTCTGTGTCCTTCTCCTCCCTCCCCTCCTCTCTCCCTTTCTTCTCTTTCTCTGTCTCTGTCTCTCTCTCTCTCTCTCTCTCTCTCTGTGTGGGGGGGGGGGGGTTCCTGTAAGTATAGCAGAGCAAGGGAGAAAGAGAGACATATGATTTTATATCTTCTTTCTCCCGGCAGTGTTCCAATGCCACAGGTTCAATCTACCTGCTCAACTTTCTATATATGGAGTTTCTGAAGGTCTGTTTTGATGACCTCACCCTGGGACAGGAGGCAAATCAGAGCTTCTGTCAGTTTTCTTATGTCCTGGCAGGGTTAAGGCAAGGAAGAAAGGGTAACAACCTACTAGAAACCGGCAAGGATGTTTTTGGCTGTAGGATTATCGAATTTCGTGCCATCAGGTTAGTCAGAGCGATTGAGTCAAGGAAGAAGATACCCAATGGGCACATGAAAAGATGCTCAAGTCATTAGGGAAGAGCAAATTAAAACCACAATGCGATGCCGCCACACCTAGGTTAGAGTGGCTGAAATTAAAGACAGGCTGACCATGCCAAGTGTTGGTGAGGATGTATAACAACTGGAACTCTCATTCCATCCATTCTGATGGGAATGCAGAATGGTACAGTCATCTGAAAAGCAGTATGTTTTCTTGTAAAGCTTCTTGTTTCTTGTAAAAAGTTTCTTGTAAAGCTAACACTTACCATGTGACAACTCCACGCCTACGTTTTTGCCTCCACCTTCCAAATAAAAACATGTCTTTGAAAGACTAGCATATGAATGTTCCTATCAGCTTCATTCATAATAACCCCAAACTGGAAACAACCCCAAATAGGTGAGTTGATGAACTATTTATGACATACCAACGTGATACAATATTATACAGCAACAAAATGGAATGAACTATCGATATACCCAATAACATGGGCACATCTCAAAAAATGTGCTCAGAGAAAGAATGATCCCATTTATGTGATATTCTAAAAGACAACCTATAGTGCCAAAAAAGCAGATTTCTGGTTGCCTGAGGCTGAAGTGCAGGTTGGAGGTTGAGTGGGAGGGGACACAAGGGAACTTTCTGGGGTGATGCACAAATTTTATACCTTGATATTGCGGTGGAGGTTAAACTGGTGTATAAATTCGTCCAAACTCATCAAACTGGTCACTTAACATGAACGCATTTGGTTGTATATAATGTATGCTTCACTAAAGCTGATGTAGGAAGAGAAGGAGGAGGCCCCTCTTCTCATGAATGGGTCTCAGGACGCTGAGCCAGGGAGAGACAGCATCACTTCTGAGAAATGCCTGGGGCGGGGTGGGGGGTGATGGAACAGTGAGCTCCAAGTCGGCTACCGCGCTGCACAAGGGTGGAGGCTGAGCCATAGGCTGGCATCTGCGATCTGCACAGTCTGCTTGTGTGGACGCTTCTTTTGAGACCCAACTCAGTTCACTAGCTCCTCCGTTGAGCGAGAGACTTGAGTTGGGGTCTAGCTAACTGTGGTTCGGAAGGGCATTTCTCATGGGCTCTGTGCATGCTGAAGAGGGTCCCTGCCCTGAGAGCATTTCCAGTGCGGGATAAGGTGGGGAATCAGAATGCAGCTATAGCCTCTGCACCCCCCGCAAGCTACCCTCTTTGTAGAGAAACTGGGTGTTAATAATGCATGGCTGAGTTGGGGAAAATCCGAAGAAACCTCCCCTTCCCCCCCAAATTTCTCGGCCAACTCAGTGGGCCAAATTGAAACAGTCTAGATTTGGGCAGGGAAGATTTGCGACCACGAGAGAGATCATAATCTCAACCATGTATGGCCGGAAATGTAAATTATAGCTATGGAACTGTGAAGAATCACATAATTATATCAAATTTAAAAGGGAAAGCATGAGTGTGAACAACATCTTGTAGAGAAATTACCACAACCAGATGTATGCAAATTGTTCCCTAAGTAGAATAAGGCAACCTTCCAGGACATTCCCATGAATTTATATTATATGGACACTGACCTCCCTATCTAAAGCCCATCTTAATTACTGTTTTCCCTTCCAATGAACCATTTCCCCCACCGTGGGAGATACTTGTGTGCTGTTGGCTAAGTTAACAGTTACACGAATTTCAAGAAGTCTATCTTTGTTTTTAGAAGACTCTTTTGTAGCTGCCATAAGCGCTTTTTAGGTAAATAAAAACAAAGGAAAAAGAAACTAAGAGTTCCTAAGTGCGCTAAATCTGAAATGGTTTAAAGCTGATTATATGGCTCTGAATTTGCTTTCTGCCCTCACGGCACAGGCCGGGGCTGGGGGTCAGGGCATCTGGGTCCAGTCTCCAGCAAGTCTGTCCGTGACCTCCAGCCAGCCTGATCTTGTTTCGGTTTCCTCAAGGTCGAATTAGGATGGGCGCCGTCCTTACCGATGTCAGCCACGTCAGCCAGCAAAGAGCTTTCACTGAAGTTTTACATCTAGTGCTAACACTTCGAAAAGTTAAAAAGTTGGACATGACGATAAAGCAGCGTTTCTTTTGCATTTAAAAGAAAACTTTTAAAATGTTCTAAACATAATACATGTGCTATCACTATATGTACGTGCTGTGGGATCCGTCCCTAAAGCAATAAAAATCATCTCGTTACAAAATTTCCCAATCTGTTAGCAACAAGCAGAAGGGCTAAGTGTCCTCCAAAACCAACGCTCAGTCTCACGAGGTTGCCAGGAACGGACCGCTCTAAATCGTTTTACGTTCCACATTGCCGTTACTTTATTACTAAGCCAACAGACTGCAAACCGAGGCCTGGAAATAGAATATGAGCTGTAGGGCTTCTCCATTTCCAGCCCTGCTCTCCCCTCCTTCCGTCTGCTCTCTCCCTGTCGCGTCGCACCCGAGGGTGGAATGACCCTTAATTTTCTCTTTTAGGAACCCTAGGAAACTTTTGAAGTGCTTTCCTGTTTTTTGAGTTATCTAGCTGAACACATGTTCATTGAGTACGTCGTGCTACACAGGTGAATAATACGAAGGTGAATAATACATGGTCCCTGCCCTCACCCTGCTGAAGAGCTGAGGGCCAGTCAGGCTGAAAAAGGACATACAGCGTGTCTTGCTATTCTAAGGAGAGAGCACCTCTGCTCATGCGCATCAGGAGGGCTTTGTGGTAGCGCTTCTGTCACTCGAGCCAGGCCTGGAGTGGGGAGACAGTGGGCACGGGGGAGGGAAGGTGGCCCCGTAGGATGGCAACACCCAAGCCAGGGGGCAGAAGAGAATCACGACAACCAGTTCGGTCTGGAAATGCAGACAGGGCGTGTGTGGGCGCAGGCGCATGCGCAGTGCGGGGGCGTATAGGGCGCCCCCTTGGAAAACAGACTGGGTAGGAGGACGGGAATGGAGGCTGTCTTCAAAGCCCTGCTGAAGACGTTGGCCTTTATGCTGACGGCAGTCGGAAGAAGATGGAGAAATATTGGTTCAAGTCTGCTCCTAATCGGGGGACCTCACCTGCATGGGTTGTGCCCACCCCCTCCTGATCCTTGTCCCCTCCCCACACAGGAGCATCCCCAGCCCCAGGAAGAAGGGTTGGGGAGCGTTGGTGAGAGGGTCCACTACATACCCTATGGAGGATTTGGTAGCAGGGATGGTCAGTGGGTGGCTTCCAACCTCCACATCAGCCGGCCCTAGGGACAGCTCGTTTCTGGGGCCTGTATCAAGCTTCTGACCTTGACTTTGACTCCAAGGAGAGGGATATGAACAAGGTACTGCTTGGCTCCCTACTCAGGGCCCCCTATGACCCAGGCCTCGAGGCTCACCGGGACCTCCTCATGGCTGGGGGTGAGATGGGGCTGGGCATCAGAGGTGCCAAGGCGGAGCAGAACTGGACCCATTGAACAGACCATCCGGGCCCAGCCCAGTGTGCTGGAAGGGCTGGAGTCCTCCGGGCCGCTCACCCTGGGCAAGCAGTGCTGCGGAGCAAGTCACCACGGGCACTACCAACAAGAAGTGAGGCTGAGAGGAGCTTTTCTAAACCATCAGCAATAAAGAATAAACATCAATCATGCTAGAGGAAAGACCAGTTTTTCTATACTCTATCCTCTCTATAGAAAATGATGTTAAGTTAATATTATGTGATGAACAAACAGTACATGGCAAAATGAAGAGGGAAAAAGTGGCTTAGAGGTGTGCCGCACCCTTAGCACATAATGATACATTATTTTTCTGGATTTTGTAGTATCTGTGACATTTGTCAGCTTTTAAAATTTTGTAACTTATTGTGATGTCTTTTTTAGTTTTTTTTTTAATGTTTATTTTTGAGAGAGAGAGAGAGAGAGAGAGAGACAGAGTGTGAGCAGGGGAGGGGCAGAGAGAGAGGGAGACACAGAATCCGAAGCAGGCTCCAGCTGACAGCTCAGAGCCTGATGCGGGGCTCGAACTCACGAACTGTGAAATCATGACCTGAGCTGAAGTCAGATGCTTAACCGACTGAGCCACCCAGGCACCCCTGTCTTTTTTATTCTAAATAAAGTTGCTTTCATACCTAATTTTGTGTTGGAATTTTTGTATTCTTTTTCTTAACGATTCTCCAAATTGAATAACCTTGAGGCCTCACAAGCTTGGGTCAGCCCTTGGATGATTCCATAATATTAGCTCAATAAATATTTGAGTAATTACTACTGTTATGTACATGGAGCTCCTAGGACTGAAGAACCCTAGGGAAGTAAAGTACATTTCAAATGAAAAGACTAAATAAATAACTGAAATGGTAGCTTGGCTGGAAAGTCACTGTCTTCATGACTGAAACCTTTTGAAACTTACGACAGCCAGGGAGCCTGGGTGGCGTCTGTCTCTTAATTTCAGCTCAGGTCCTGATCTATGGTTGTGGGATAGAGCCCTGTGTCGGACTTCACGCTAAGCGTGGAGGCAGCTTAAGATTCTCTTTCTTCTTCTCCCTCTGCCCCTCCCCTGCTTGCTTGCGTGTGCTCTCTCTCTCAAAAAGGGAAACTATTGGGACAGCCAATGTTGGGCTCCAGATGAATTCCACACACACCATGCCTACCTGACTCGAAGTGGCTGACCACTTAGGACTCGGCCAGCAACATAGTTATGTCACAATAATTTCGAATGTTCTTTCTACTCGTAACTTTCATCAGCTTATTTTTCCAGTCAGGTTTCCCAATTTAAAATTAGTCAGGCTGTATAAATATGAAGTATTCAAGAAGGAGGAAAGGTATAATTTAATTCTTCATCTGTTAATTTAATTTGCCAAAGTTTAAGAATGCTATTTAAAAACAAACAAAAAAAATTATCTGGCTTCTAACCCAAGTCTCAGGAAATAATGATTTTCATAGTACAATTGCTCAACTTGTTTTATATTATAGAATGCATACATTTGAACACGATAGGAACTTGTTTTAAAAAGCAATTTAATATGTTTGAGCTTGCCATATAAGAAATAATGGTTTAGAGGCCTGGAAAGTGCTCTAGAATGGCAAGTCCCTGAAGTTACAATGTCTGTTTTTCAAAATCCAAAACGTGGACAAAATATAGAAATCAGTGTCTTTCAAGCTATTGGACGGCGGGAAAGAAAGGACAATAATCCCTGAGAGATTGTAACAAACGAGGAAAGCCCTACGATTGCCCCAGATTACTGCCTTGCGAGAGTTTCCAGACAACACACAGAGAGGGAGCCCTGAAGGAGTCCCACAGCCTCCTTGAGTTGAGGAGACAAATTGGTGCACAAAATCCCAAAATCCTAGCTAGACTTTTTTTTTTAGAAATTAAAAAGCTGATTCTAATCATTAATACTGATAAATAGTTCAATGGAACAAACTAGAAAGTACATACGTAGACCTACACATATATGGAAGACTGATTTTTGACAAAGGTGCAAAGGCAATTCAGTAGGGAAACAATAGTCTTTTCAGCAGATGGTGCTAGAACAATTGTCTGTCCATATACACAAGTGAACCTCAATCCATACCTCACGCCATATACAAAAATTAACCCAGAATGGATCACACACTTCAGTGCAAAACCCCAAATATACAATTTTTAGAAGAAAATATAGGGGGAAAATTTTATAACCTTGGACTAACACAGATATTTAGATACAAGACCAAAAACAACATATGTGAAAGTAGAAATTGATTCACCAAGAGGAACAACTTTTGTCCTGTCAAAGACACGTTAAGGGAATTAACATGAAGGGAATTCTCTCTGCCACAGAGAGAGAGAAAACATTGGCAAATTACGTATCTAATAAAGGACTTGTATCTTACAGAATATATGAAGAACTCTTAAAAGTCAATAAAGAAGAAAACAAGGATCTCAAGTAAAACAATGGGCCAACAATTGGAAGGGCCATTTCACCAAAAAAGATACACGAATGGCAAATACGCACGTGAAAACATGCTCAGTGTAATTTGTCACTAGGGTAATAAAAACCCCAATTAGATAGCACTACACATCTAGAGCAGTAGCTCAGATTATGAAGAGTGACCATCCCAAGTGCTGCTGAGAAGGTGGAGGAGGTAGAAAGCTCATTCATTGCTGGTGGGAATGTAAAATGGGCTAACCAGTTTGGAAAACAGCTTGACAGCTTTTTTTTTTAATGCTAAACACAGATCCACCACATAATTCAGCCATTCTAGTCCTATTTATCCAAGAGAAATGAAAGCAGAGGTCCATTTAAAGAATTCATATGAATATTCAGAGACTTGTTTGTGATAATCAAATACTGGGCGCTCCCCAAAGGCTCATCAACAGTTGAGTGGAGAGAAAGAACTGTGGTCTATCCATGCAGTAAAATGCCACTCAGCAAAAAAGGAATGAACTATCAGAACACACTACAACATGGACGGATCTCAAAATAATTTAGTTGAGAGAAAGAAATCAGGCAGCAAAAGAGAGAACATAATGTACAAGTCCAGTTTTATAAAAGTCCAGAAAACACAATCTATCGTGACAGAAAGCAGGACAGTGGTTGTTTGGGGACGGGAGGTGCAGGGAGAGTCAGGAGAGAGGGGCTGCAGAAAGGTGGGAAGAAACTTTTGGGGTGATGGAAATGTCTGCTATCTTGCGATGGTTTCAGGGATACATATGTCAAAGGACATCAAACTATACACTTTAAATATGCATATTCTGGTATGTCAGTTGTACCTCAATAAAGCTATTTTTAAAACTTATGATTTGGCTTCAGGCACCTAGAGCAAGATACTGGTTTGAGAGCTGCAAAAGTCATGGAACAATCAAGATATTAAACTATGCTTGGTTCTAAAATGTGACATTGTCTTTAACTGTGAAATAACACATTCTTGTTAAACACCCCAAAATAGGTCATAAAGTCTATACTGAGGTTCTCAAGACACACACCGATCACTTGATCGGTAACAAGTCATTTCAAATGGGTTTCACCACCTCCTTTTTTTCTCTTTCCTTATCTTGGGAAAGGAGAAGGTGGGGATATGAAAACAGATTTAATATAAGGCAAGATATACAACAGGTTGTTGGAAAGTTATTTGAAGCCAGAAAATGGGTATCAGTATCCAAAAAATAAATACAAGGAAAGATTTTTCTTCACCTTTACCATTTTTTTATATACCCTTTCTTCCTTTCCTGTCCTTTTTCCCTTTCTTTCCTTCCACCTCCTGCCTCTTACCCCCACATCCCACCCCACCTTTGCTGGCAGGGTTGCCCAGAAGTTCAGACTATAGCACGAACTGGAACAGACTGTCCAAGTTCAAACCTCATGCTGTACTCCTGTACTCAGTATGGTATTTAATACCTCATGCTTTAGCCCCCCCCCCCCCCCCCCGTCTGTAAATAGGGTAATACCAAAAGTTCCTTCTCTCTGGACTGCTGAGGATTAAATGATTTGATATAGGTAAAGCACTTAAAACAGGCAGAACCACGGGTTAACAGCATGCAAGTGTTGCCGTTCTCGGGGCCCCTAATCTATGACAGACATGTTGGACTCCAATCAGTTAAATGTAAAAAGCCCTGGGCTCGGAGAAGACGGCAGAGGGCATGAGATTCCAGGAGCTGGAACCCAGTGCTGGCTTGGCCAGTCCCCAGCTCCCTGCCCCCATCTGTGCTACTATTGATGCATCAGAGCTTAAACTGTTTACTGGGGAAACGAGAAGGCTGGTCTACAGGATGGTCACCATGGTCCCATCCCGGTGTTAGCACTGCTTTTTATCATTCAAAGTTACATAAATATTATCAAATGAAAAGCTTTTTGACAACTGTTAGGTACAATGGAGATTTTCATGTTACAACGTAGGTCATTCATTATTTAGTAAGAAAGACAAGTAACCTTGCCAATTATATGGACGGAACAACTGATAAAACTCTAGCAGAACACCAAGTGACTTCTTCAATGTTTCATGAGAAATTTTAACACGCAGTTTATCGTCTTCTGAAATGGGACCCATGCGAAGTTCTGGATGGGAACTCCCCCTTCTCAAAGCTATGCATGAATCTCTTGAAAGTTTAAGAGTTTGTGTACTTTGCCTGTGGTGGACGGTCCACCACTGGCTTGGCCTTAGTGACCCCCACGCCCCCAGGAGAAATCATTTCAGAAGTGCCCTGGAGCTATTCTGTCTTCTCCCAGGGTGGCAGCAGGAGCGGTGAGTGAAGTAACCATAGAAAGGAAAGCTAGTCAGTTCACATGGCTTCCTTCACGGGAAATTCACCGGACTAAGTGTAACAATAAGTGAAACAACCTACCTATGATGCTGCCATCCAAGACAAGCTCTCGGCTTTTAAAAGGGGGCAGATTTCATGTGGAGACCGTCTTCAGTGGTGAGCCAGACAGCAGGGTTGTAATGTTACTTTGAAGGGGATACAGTAAAGCCACGATGAGGAGGGAAATTTCCTCTGTTAACATCCTCCTGCAGTAGTGGTCAAGTGTGTGAGCAATTCCTCACACTTTAACGATTCAAGTAACTTTTAGGAGTGTTATACTCCCATCGGGTCAGGTCCTTATCCAGAAACGGAATCACTCAACCTGTCCACTCAAGACATACTGACTACAGGGACCAAACAGGGATTTTATTAAAACAAATGGAGATTGATTAGCCCTTATGTCGTTTAATTATGAGTCCCCAGTCCCACGGAGAGGATTTTTGATGTTCCTTATAATTCCTAGCAGAAGTCTTTGCACTGATCTCTGCTCCCACAACGTGGTTCATTCTGTCATTTGCTGCTAGTGACATTCACCCGCCTCAACTGGCACATTGTTGTAGCTGTTTTGAGAAAGCCGGGGGTATCGGTAGCCTTATGGACACTGTGTAATCTGTTGGGGTACCTGCCAGACTCCTGTCCCTTCTAGCTAGTAGTTTCAGAGATTGGGCAAGAGCAGTTGAACTGATTCAGGTATCTCGATGGGTCATTGTAAAAGACCAGAAGCAGGAACTGGCTTAGTTTGATTAAAGGGCATCTAGGTCAGGGCTTGAAATTTTGAGTGTATAAAGGTATGTGTGTGCCCATATATTTGGGATAGCAAACGGGAAACTCAAATTTTGACCTGATGTCCAAGATGAGGCTGGTTAAAGCGTAGTGAGGAATCTTTATAGATCACTGCTAAGTACCATGGGAAAAAATATCCTTTTAGTTTATTAAAACTTGGGAAATATAAGAAATAAAACACAACTCCACAGAAATATGAACTACCAGTTGATTGTATTTCCAATAGATGCTTTTCTGTGCACATTTTCATATAGTTGAGATCAGATGTATACACTATTTTGCCTCTTACTTGCACTTAAGATGCTCTATGCATTCACTATTTTTGTAATTTTTTCAACGTCAAAATAATATCCTACTGTAGTTATATTCCAATATGGTTAACCACTTCCTTATTGTTGGCCATAGTGTTCTACTGTAATAAATAATGCTGTCATAAACATTTGTGCATAAATCATTATACCTTTTCTCCTTAGGACTATTTCCCGGAAATGACATTACAAGATTAAAGAATCAATACATCTTGAAGGCTCAGGACATTTTTAAGGGTATTTTGACACAAACATTTGGTAAAGTGTCTGTGTCAAAATACCCTTCTACCGGCTGTGTATGGGAATGTTCCAACTCGTGCCATCATTATCAGCATTGAATATTTTTAAAGTATTTTTCATGTTTTATTTATTTATTTTGAGAGAGAGAGAGAGAGAGAGAGCCAGAGCACAATCAGGGAAGGGGCAGACAGAGGGAGAGAGAGAATCCCAAGCAGGCTCTGCACTGTCAGCACAGAGCCCAATGCAGGGCTTGAACCCACAAACCGTTGAGATCATGACCTGAGGCGAAATCAAGAGTCAGATGCTTAACCGACTGAGCCACCCAGGCACCCCGCATATTTCTTGAAAGAAAAAAAATCCTTGCTAATTTAATATTAAAACATTACCCTACTGTAATTTCATTCACATTTCTGATTACCGGTTACAATATATTTACTCTTTTGTTTTTCCTCTTCTGTCAACAAAGTGTTCATGACCTCTGCCTATTTTTTTCCGTTTTTCATTCGCATTAATGAAATTTTGTTTTGCCAAGTCTCCACTGAAGCATTAATCAGACACTCACTAGAGGTCATTTTATTGAATTGACTTAAATATTTTATTTAAAGAAATATTCTGAAGACTATATAGTTTATTGGTAGGAAAAATAGAAATCATACGTGTTTAAAGATCATTTTGTACTGACATTATGCGAAATCGACTTCTCCAAGTAACATTATTAGTTTCGCAGTGATACTAGTGGAATGCATGCTGCAGAAACATGGTTTTACCTTCAAATCTGAGCACATTACCCTTACATCAGAAAAGAAAAAGGGATAATAAAAAACGCCACTCGCATTAGTTCAAAGTTTAGTAGACCACATCTGATTTGTTGAAGAGTGAGTTCTTTTATTTACCTCTTCAAGGAAGTGCTTATTTTTTTCACTTCTTTCTGTGCGTCTTTATCCTATAAAGAAAATACAAATACACAATGAAATTTCACACATTTATCCTGCTCCTCTAGCTACTTTGAAACAATCTTCGGTTGAGCGAGGGGATACTTTGTGCGGGACCATTACAAGGAAACTACAGATTTCTGAGATCCAGGCATGATTCAGATCTCCGAGACCACGTGTAGTGCAGAGAGCTACTCCCAGGCTGTTCCCCCGCCAGGTCTGGAGGGGTGGGATACCGGAAGAAGAGATCCTTCGGTGTAAGCTGACATATTGGCCCTCGCCACGGTGTTAATGGTAACATTGGTTTTTTTTTTTCTTCAGCTGTATGATGTGGAAGAAGTCCTAGCCTCAGCAGCAGGATTGGAAGAAATTGGAGATTCCACTGCAAGATCCAGGCTAGCTATACATTTCATCACTGACGTCATCAAGTAGTTTATATTAAAGGTGAAAAACCATATAATATGTTTTCTACATGGTCTAATATATTCCACTTGTTATTTCTTTAAAACAAGAGTGGAGGTTAGAAACAGTGGCAATAAATTTAGATGGCAGGGTACTCCTATGCACTTTTGCATTTAACATTTATTGAGTACCTAATTAGAAAGAATTTAAAGGATGTAACAAATTAAAACAAATAGATGAGAACAAATGAACAACATAATATTTGGAAGTGGCTGTTAGATTAAACAAACAAACAAACAAACAAACCTGGAAGTTCTTCAATAGTTTTAATCATAACGTAGTGTCTGGTCGATCAGATGTCTACCTACTAGCAAATCAGTATTTTTTCAAGGTTGTGAGAAACTATGATTAATGAATTTAGGGGATTAATGCATTATTTAAAATAACGTATAAAAAATACATTTATCTTGGTAATTCATGTTTATCTTGGTAACCCTGGGGATAGTTCAGTGCCTGGCACCGATAAGTCCCTCAATGGGATACCTATTAGCAGTAACATTTCCCATTAATCGATGTTTAGGGATCAATTTCTTGCAGAATAATGACATAAGCAAGAGAATCATTTCAACTAGATGCCTAAAGGAAAGAACGTGCAGAAACCAGAAGGAAAGATTTAAAATTAAGATCACAGCTTGGCAATATGTGTCCTCGCGCACCCCCACTCCCCCACCCCAATTCAACTGGCAGCGAATTCGCTCACCGCACACCCACAGCCACACCCGCACACACAACACCCCTCCCGTTGTACCTTGTTCCCGGGGCTTCCATCCAAGCATTTTATTTATTTATTTGTTATGTGCAGGTTTTTTAGCCCAAAACGCCAGCTAACGCCGCTACCCCCAAACACGCTTTCCTCTGTTATTGCCCCAAATGTCTGCCCTTCCCACCATCAACCCTCATTGGGTACTCCCCCCAATACCACCCTCCTTGAGTCAACCTCCCACTTTTCCTCTTTTTCTCACACATGTCTACAGAGCTCCCTGGCACTCCTGTTAGGGGACTTGTTTTGAAGTCATTTTTGTATAACCAGCAATGCATTTACTGAGAATATATTTTGGGGGAAGAGGATAATTGTCCTCTGCCATTTCTTATAGCTGTTAATCTCCTGGTCACTCTCCTTTTACATTTGTTTTTTATGACTTTGGCACCTGGGTCACTCTCCACGCCAAGGCCTGCCATCACTGTTGGAGACATCCTAGTTCCCATGGACCGTGGACCCCACCTTCCTGGAGTTAGCCTCCTCACCTCCGATGCCCTCCCCCATCACCCCGGTGAGTGGACCCTGGGCTTTGTCATGACCTACAACTGCCCTACCTCTGAAATAGGCGTCCTGCCCTCTGAACACAACTGCCCGTCTTTTCGTGTCATTTATCCAATTACTCTCAATTACAATAATTTTTCAACTTCCACAGATTTATTAAGAGATTTTCTTTCCCTCTTGTTCTCTGCCAGCTTTCTCCTGCTTTGACTTATTTTTTTGTTTGTTTGTTTTGCCTTGACTTGTTTTCTACCCACTTTAGACTCTATATCCAGCGACCTTTGAACTAAAAGACAAAAGCCCTTTCCCCCTCTGTGGCACCTGCCCTGGGTCTCTACAAACCCCCAAGTCCACAAATCCATCAACTTTTCTATTGTGTTGGCAACAAAAAAAGAGAACCCTGATGCGCTCTGGATGCCTTTCTGACCTCCTCAGGGCCTCCCTTATTCTACCAATTATCTCCTCGCTCCTTGGTCGTTCTTGAATCCTTCCTTCTTTGCGGACCTTCTCGTCATTTAAATGTGCTCCCCTATTTCCCATCTAAAAAAACACAACGATTTCTCACCTCTGGCACCACTTCTCCTCTCTTCCCCATCAAATTGTTGGAAGTGCATCTACCAGCACCGACCGCGTGTCTCAGTGCTCTGCACGGTCTCTGCGGCTATCGTTCCACTGACAACAGTCTGGGTTAAGATCACCAGTGACACAGACATCATTGAACTCAGCTCATTCCAGTCCTGACTTCTCCAGGGTTTCTGACAGAGGTGACCACTTCCACCATCCTTTGGCTTCTGAGACCCTGTCTCGTGGGGTCACTTCTGCTGGTCTCCCTTGTAGCTTCCTTTTCCTCCTCCCCTTCCATTATGCTGTTTCTCAAAGCTGATCCTCTGCCTGCTGCCTTTCAAACACTACATAACTTCACTGGGTGACCTCTGCCACCTTGTGGCTTCAGACATCATTTATGTGGCAAATATAAAATCAGTTTATGGATTTGAAAATCTCACAAACTCAGAATGTCTATACCTGAGCTCACCTTCTCTACCAAATCTGGCTCTCCAATGCTCCCCGGGTCCTTAAAGGGTACCTACATCTACCCTGGTCCGTTTCTAAAGCCAGGAACCCCAATCTCATTCTTGAGTCCTCCAACTTCTAGATATTCAATTTGTAAGTCTTGTAGAGAACACCAGCCACAAATCCGTTAAGTCTGTGTATCTCCGTTCACTGCTCACTGCCGTCATCTTAGTCGGCATCAGCGGCTCAGGTCTGTGCTACTTGCTGTAGTTAATCAAATGCTACTCCTTCTTCTAGTTTTGCTTCCCTCCAAGCCAAGTCAGTCCCCACAGGGTAGCCAGTTGTGCCCGCCCCAAAATCTCATTTGTCACTTGTTGCTTAAGACCCTGTAATGGTTTTTCCCTGCCTTTAAGAAAAAGACACAAGGCTCTCATCTCTTCTTTCCCTCTCGTGCCCAACATTTCAGCCATATTGTTATTTGATTCGACGCTTTTAGGCCTATTTTTCCATTCCAAGCCTTTGTCTGTTTTTAGTGTTTCATAAAATAGGGCATGTCTGCCACCTGCATCAGTATCACCTGAGATCATGTGAATTACTTGCAAAGTGTGTGTTTAATTGTCCAGGTCTCCATTCGCCCTTGCCATGTAGATAACATATTTCAACACTAATATCATCATTAGAACACACTATTTTGTGTTCTACATTTTTTTTTCAGTTACATTAAAAGTTGTTTTCTGATTGAACAAAGTTTTTGGAAATATGTTGAGAGCTGCAAAAAGAATAGAAGCTGATCAGCTTTCGACAGTGATGTAATAAAGGAAAAATGGCCCCATTACTCAGCATAACATTTCATTATTTTTTTTAAAGACAAATACCAATGCGTTAGATTTTTTACCAACAGCTTTTATTAATCTACTGAGGAGAAGTTATCTTATTGCCTATTACAGCTTACAAATTCTGCATTCAACATTTCCAAGAATGCATCACGGTACATCTTTCTACTACGTTTATTTTCAGTGATAGGTCATTTGCCAAAAGTCTAAATTATAGACTGAATTGTGTTCTAAAGGGTTGTTGATAGTTTCGTTTTCCAATATGAGTTTTCTTATATAAATTGTAGATAAAGGCATTTCTACTTTGACTTGAAGCCTGGGAGACTTCCCGGTGTGAGCATTTTAAGGCTGACTAAGGTATATGTGATCACGGAAGTCTTTCCTTCCATCATGATACTGAGAGTGTCCTATACAGTGACAATCCTCTCATGTCCTGTAATGTTGCTCTACGAGGAAAGGGGTTCTCATGTTCATTTCATTGAATTGCTTCTCTAACATGAATCATCTAGTATTTCCCAAATGGCTTCCTCCTCCTGGTAAAGACTTGCTCCCTTCCTGCTTGGTTTGCTCAGTGTTCTGTGCATTTGAAGCCTTGAGCTTTGGCTGAAGGTGACAGAGTTTCTCCCCTGTGGGAACTCTTGTGTCTATAAAGGTTAAAGCTGAGGCTGAAGGTTCTTCTCCATTCATTACATTTATAGGGTTTCGCTCCGGCGTGTATCCTCATGATGGCTAAGGTTAGAACATCAGCTAAGGGCTTTACCACATAGATGACATTCGTGTAGTTTCTCTGCCGTGTGAATTCACTCAGGCTGTTTCAAGGATGAGTCGTTACTGGAGGCATTTCTGCTCTGATTATAGGCAAAGGGTTTTCCTCCTGTGTGAATTCTCTGCTGTGAACAGAAGTTAGCTCTCGGGCTGAAGTGTGTGCCACGTTCGTTACATCGGTAGGGTTTCTTTCCAGTTAACACATGCTGAATCAGTTGAGCTGTGGGTATTTCCCCATTCTCAAAGAGCTCCTCTCCAGTGTGAAATCTCTGCTACTAACGGGGACAGGAGAGGATGTGAAAGGCGTGCCTGCATCCACTCGTCTCTTCATTTTTCTACATACGAATTCTATGCTGATCCTTCAACGATGGTCTCCAAATAAAGTCTCTGCCGCATTGGTTACACTCACATGGTGTGATACTCTCCTCCGTGTAAGCGTTTTTCTTCATAGCATGTCAACTGCACAGGCATCTGATCAACTCTGAGGGCTTCACTATGTTTCAAGTACTCGATATATTGTCCACATTTGCTCAAATGTCATCTTCTAAGGACTCAGGTTATGGTTTTGAATTCAGGGTATTCCTTCCTTCTCCAGATTCACACTATCCAAACCTTTCTGCTGAAGCAGCACACTTTCTCTCCATTGAGAACACTGCAGTTTCAAATTCCGGGGATACAAGGCTGCTCACATGCATGAATTTAGGCCCTGGAGCCCAAGGGCTGACACTCTCAATACCAAGTGCAGTGTGACGAGCTTAGGGCTCCCTGGAAGGGACATAAGACGTGTCACAAGTAACTATCATGCCAGGAAGAGGTTACAAGTGCCACAAGAAAGAGGCACATGAGGGAAAATACATCAATACTCTCCACCAAAGGCTTTGGATAAGTAAGAGAGAGACTTACTTATATTAAATGGTTACACTCCTGGCATGTGCGTGATGATTATCAAACATCAACCTGACTAGACTGAGGGCTGGGTAAGAATGACTGATCCCAGACTGATGCCGTGTCACCAGATATTTTAAGAATATTATTAAAGGAGGTCTAAGAGCGACGCCTGGATAGCTCAGTTGGTTAAGCATCCAACTCCTGATTTGGGCTCAGGTCATGATCTCACAGTTGTGAGATTGAGCCCCATGTAGGGCTCTGCAAGAACATGGAGCTTGCTTTGGATTCTCTCTTTCTCTCTCTATCAAAATAAATAAAATAAACATCAAAAAAAAAGAGGTCTAAGAAACTTCTTTAAGGTGCTTTTAAGATCAACCTAAGAAATATAAGCAAGGCCATTATATATCAAGAAAGCTTAACAAGTAATATATTTTGGACTGCCAATAAAAGGTTAGAACCCAAAGAGTGGAAATAGGGGGTTGTAAACAGAGTAACAGTCCCCGCCTGCAACTCATGAAAATGTCTCTTCAGAGAGTAGGAATAGTGTGTCCCTTCTTTAGTGGCCTTATTCATTTCCTTTTTAAAAAATATTTATTTTTTTATGTTTTATTTTTTTATATTTGAGAGAGAGACAGAGAGACAGAGAGCAAGTAGGGGAGGGGCAGAGAGACAGAGGCAGAATCTAAAGCAGGCTCCAGGCTCTGAGCCGTCAGCACAGACCCTGACGCAGGGCTCAAACTCATGAACCGTGAGATCATGACCTGAGCCGAAGTTGGACGCTTAACCGACTGAATCACCCAAGAGCTCCCCAAAATATTTATTTTTGAGAGAGAGAGAGAGCTCAAGCAGGGGAGGGACAGAGAGAGAGGGAGACAGGATCCAAAGCGGGCTCCACACTGATAGCAGAGAGCCCGATGTGGGGCTTGAACCCATGAACTGTGAGATCATGACCTAAGCCAAAGTTGGACGCTTAACCAGCTGAGCCATCCAGGCACCCCTAATTTCTTTTAAAATGTACCAGGAAGAATGAATTCTCCAGGCCCAGAAAATAAGTTCAAACCAGAAATAAACAGGCAAATAAGAATTTCTAACAAATGAGACCGTGGGCAATATTGCTGGGTTTCAGTAACTGACCCTACTCATACTCTGAGCTGTAGCATTCCCTCAGCTGGAAGGCAGGCTGCACATCTGTGGACTAATTGTAGCTTATAAACTTATCTGAGAAACCAATGTCTTAATTAAAAAAAAAATCAAATATGAGGGATGCCTGGGTGGCTCAGTCGGTTGAGCCTCTGACTTCGGCTCAGGTCATGATCTGTGGTCTGTGGGTTTGATCCCCGTGTCGGGCTCTGTGCTGACAGCTCAGACCCTGGAGCCTGCTTTGGATTCTGTGTCTCCCTCTCTCTGCCCCTCCCCCGCTCATGCTCTGTCTTTGTCTTTCAACAATAAATGTTAAAAAAAAAATCAAATATGAGGTCTTAATTAAGACAGAAAATTAAAAGCACGATTAGGATTTTATTACTAAGAGTGGTTACTAATGAGAGGGATGATTCTCCATTTATATAACAGGATGGAAATAACAGCCCAGGATTTTAAACAACAGGTTAACTTTAAAGCCAACTACACAACTTGTTAGCCAGGAAGACGTGTTCTTTACATTGAACACTCCCGGAGTCCTTCTCTTCCTGACACTGTTCCCGGTATAGTTTATTTCCTATCCTACAAGAGTTTGTCTTAGAAGACCAATTAATGTCACTTCAAAATGTGACAACAATTTCAAAACAGTTTTTTTCTTTACCAAATTAGCACATCCCTCGCACATCCCTCTCCGTAAAACAAAAGATTACATAATGCTTCCTGCACCGAACTTTGGCAGCCTGCCCCAGGTCAGTAACTTGGATACTTTGTCCAGGCAAACAACTCCCAGGCTGCCAGAGTGGTCATGATTTCCTTCATCAAGCATTCTCACACTGCCTTCGACACAGGAATCCTTTTTCAGTTTAAAAGTGGAACGTTTCTGGGGCTCCTGGGTGGCTCAGTCGGTTGAGCGTCTGACTCCCATTTTCGGCTCAGGTCATGATCTCATGTTTTGTGGGTTCGAGCCCCACGTCGGGCTCTAAGCTGACAGCATAGAGCCTGCTTGGGTTTCTCTCTCTCCCTCTCTCTGTCTGCCCCTCCCCCATTTGTGCTGTCTCTGTCTCTCTCAAAATAAGTAAATAAACTTAAAAAAAAAATTTTTAAGTGGAACGTTTCTCAGGACCCGAGATGACCTTCCTAGAGTCAAGAAAAGGCCACGTGAATAATAAAATACTGTAGTTTCAAGTTCTGGGGATGTAAAGTTGCTCACATGCAGGAATCTGGGCCCTAGAGCCCAAGGGCTGACATTCCCAATGTCAAGTGCAGTGTGGTGAGCTCAGAGCTCCCTGGAAGGGGCAGAAGACATCACAAACGACCCCAATGTCAGAAAGAGGTTACAAGTGCCACGAGAAAGCAGGTATGTCAGGCAGGTTCACATGACAGAGGGAAAACTGATGGCTAGGTTGCCTTCACTGTTATTAGTGGCTCTGCTGGACATTTTGGAAATGAACAGACTTGTCAGCAGAATCACTAATGGGGTGGATATATTTCAATCTGGAAAAACTTACAGAGATAGGGGGACTACAGATAACTCTCCTCAGTCTATTTTCTAATTGAAAAAAAATTGATATTCCTGACATTACATTTACTACTCAAAACAAAACAAAACAACAAAACAAAACAAAACCTCCTAGAAAATATAAATGGAAACATCATTGGAAAAATAAGTAACGTAGGAAATACTTATTAATGCTATTTTGCTTATTACCTAAATATTTCCACAGTGCCCAGCTTTTTATTTTTATGCTATGAGTCTTCTGATTTTTCCTATCCGTACTTATGGGTGCTTATTACATGCCAGGCATGATAGTTGGCACTGGGAATAGAGGGGTGAATGAAACACACTTAGCCGTGACTTTCCTGGAAGAATCACACAAACAATTATACAACCACAAACCGTGCTAGACGATGTGAAGGAAAAGTACGAGGTACTTTCTTGCCTGGGAGTGGCAAGGAGGTCTTTCCTAAAGAAATAACATTTATGGTGAGGCCTGAAGGGTGAGTAGGAATAAAGCAGGGGAAGGGAGTGGAGGGCTTAGGTGGGAGTGTTTCAGGAAGAGGCAAGAACAGGTCCCGAGGGTGTGAAGCAGGGAAAGGCATAGTGCAGAGGTGGGGGGAGTGGGCAACAGAGATCAGAGCCTTGAAGGACATGCTAAACATTTAGGACTTTATCCCCAAACCAAAGGGTTTCAAGTAAGAAGTGACATATTGAGGTTTACTCAATCTGTTCCTTTGCTGCTACTGAGAGCCAAGAATGGCCTGGTGGAAGGAAGAAAGCCAAAGACCAATGGGAGGCTCGCACGTTGTAGTTCCAGTGAACTCGGGTGGTTTCCTGCTTGGAGTGGTAGCAGTCGAGTGAGAGGGCAGTTGGCTAACTCAAGGCATGCTTTAGAAGAGGAAGACTGAGACTTGGTGAGTGGGTGGATGTCTGTGTCGGGGGCTGAGGGAGATGATTCCCAACTGATGGACGGATGTGCCATTTACTAGAGAGGAAGTTGGAAAAGACGAGATCCAAAGGCCCAATGACGAGTTGAGTTTGAGATGTCTGTGAAACATCTCGGTACAGATGTCAAGTAGGAAGTTGGATACTCAGGTCTTAGGGCTCAGGAGGGAGGTCTAGAGATACGAATTTGAGGACTCCTGGCAGGGAGATAGCATCCAAAGCCATGGACCATAGGTTTGTGGGGCAGGAAGGAGGAGAGAGGAGAGGAAAGGAGAGGAGGGAAGGAGAGCGGAGGGGAGGCGAGGAGAGGGGAGACTTAGGGACCAAGGACCAAACCCTGGGGGGGGAGTCATTGATATTTAGCCCTTGTGTGACACCTCTGGATATCGTGCACAACTATTTGCACGTCAAACCAGGTATTATGCCTCACTATCATACTGTATGCTAATCTCAAATTCTAAAAAGAACGCACAGGCCCTCAGTTTTAAATGACTGCATATAACCTGAAACATCATTCAGGACAGATGGAAAAGTTGGTAGGGTCCCCACCACCTCTATGGAGCAAGCAACCAGAGGGACAAAATCTGTTTTCTGCCCAAACAATTGCACAAAGTGTCTTCTGGAGAAGTGCCGCTCCTGAGCCTAGGCTGTTGTGCGCCTCGACCAAGTGAGGGATCGGAGTGAGAAGGACAATCAACCCCGCAGGAAAGCCCAAACGTAAGCCGTCCGAGACCTTGCGCGGGTGGTTGCCAGCAAGGCGCAGTGAGGCCTGAGCAGCCCTGTTTAAAGACGGAGGCATCCCTGAACCCTGAAGTTCCCGGCAGGTCTTATTACGCTCCCCCCTTTCTTCCTTGTTTCCCAGGACTGCGCTGAACACCCCTGCCCCTCCCCCTCCAGGCAAACAAATCTCCGCTTTTCCACCTCTGTGCCTTTGTTCACCGCCTGCGAGGCACTTCACTCTCACCTCCACCTTACGTACACTCTCGAAGTCCACCTCTGATGCTACCGGATCTCTTCCAGGTGAAAATAATTTCTCCCTTTCCACTATTTCCATCACCAGTTATTTGCCCCTCTCCGAGCACTTCAGGCTTTCCACCCTGGACTACAGTTACTTGGGTATATGGCTTATATTCTCTCCCAGGCTGTGAGCTGCTAGAGAGCTGTGGGTGTGTCTATATTTGAGGCTCACAACAACCATCGGAGCCGGTTTTGCTTCCACAGAGAAGACAAGGGATGCTCCTTTCTGAGGCATTTCTTTCCGCTGTGATTCAGAGGACGGTAATGTGCGGCGGTACGAGAAGGGAGCAGGAAAACACTGATCTACTTCCTTGTATTCCTACAATACCAATATACGGCTCACAGCAACACAGACTGGGCCATTAACTCTGAAATTCCTAAAACAGAGCACATCCAGAATCCTGAATTAGTGAATAAAAGGGCAAGAAGCAACGGGATAGTTTCTTCTTCGTTAGCGGTAGGCATTCAAAGACCAAGAAAATGTCAAGGCATCATTTTTAAGCTTCTTCACGGTAGAGGATAATCACACCCTACTGTGAGCAGAAGACTGAAGACGGCAGACCCCTGGACGGTCTTCTTGCGGTCTAATGCTTAACAAGCATCAGTATATTTTAACTGCTAGCCCATGATTTGTGTGTCCCTTAAAGAGACAGGGAGTCTGCTGGTGAAGGGTTACCCACAGCAATTCTAAAAACCTCACAGCACATGTTCAATCCCAGTGAAATCCCAAATGTTTTAGTATGGAAGAAAAATCCAGACGCACCTAAGCCAGCTGTTCCTATCTGGAGCTAGAAAAGTACTGGTGACAATAACAGCCTTCGCCGTCCCTGTTGGGACTTACCTCTTTGGTAACACAAGGGAGCAATACTGCCAAATTACAAAACTTCACAGCATCATCTGTTTGTTCAAGATCAATGTAACACTAGAAATGAAAAGTCGACAATGTGAAAGGGAATCCCATTTTCATGTAATGCATTCAAAGTGATCTTAAAACAAGTGGTCTTCCTTACCTTGGCCAAGAACAAGTAATTGGACTTAGAAAAACCAGGGTGTAGTTCTTCAACCTGATTTTAAGAGAGAACAGAAAAAAGAATAAATGGGGCAATATTATAACAACCAGTAAAGAATCAGATATTAACCAAGTTGTCTGAAAAATTTAGATTGGTTGTATTACATCTGACTGGTTTGATCAATTCAAGTATGGTGGAAATACAGCTTTTGAGATTATCCATTAAAATGAGATTATTATTGGGGCGCCTGGGTGACTCAGTCGGTTAAGCGTCCGACTTCGGCTCAGGTCATGATCTCACAGTTTGTGGGTTCGAGCCCCACGTCGGGCTCTGTGCTGACAGCTCGGAGCCTGGAGCCTGCTTCGGATTCTGTGTCTCCCTCTTTCTCTGCCCCTCCCACACTCATGTTCTCTCTCTGTCTCAGAAATAAATAAACATTAAAAAAATGAGATTATTATTATTATGCTCATAGAGCTTATGAAACAATGAGATCCTTTAAGATTTCAGGATTCCTTTGTATAACCTATCCTTTCTCTTTTTTTCTTTTCGAGGACAGAAACAATTGGCGATACATGCTCCCAAGACAAGTCCTATACAATTTAGTCTATTTAGAAGACGATTAGAGGATGATAGGTATCCCATGACAAACATCCTCCACCACGTTAGTATTTGATTTCTTATGATTTCAACACATCCCACGGGCTGAATAATATCTAAAGTCCATCGCGTCAAGTATTTTTGAAGAAAAGACAGACCTGGGAAACAACTAGTCCAAGTAGCAGACCTACTTACAAATTTTAATAAGTGGGTATTATGAAGGCACTTTACTAAACTCTTATGCACATCTACTAAACTTTTTTTTAATGTTTATTTGTTTTTGAGAGGGAGAGAGAGAGAGACAGAGAGAGAGAGTGTGAGCAGGGGAGGAGCAAGAGAGAGAGGGAGACGCAGAATCCAAAGCAGGCTCCAGGCTCTGAGCTGTCAGCACAGAGCCCAGTGCGGGGGTTTGAACTCACAAACCACAAGATCATGACCTGAGCTGAAGTCGGATGCTTCACCGACTGAGTCACCCAGGCACCCCACACATTACTAAACTTTTATGCATCAGTTCCCTTTCTCTATCTCTGGTGAATAAGAATTCTTGCAGGTGCCTGACATTGTTACTAGAGAGCACTTCTTAGAACCTAAGTCAATCTTTGGTCAGCTGCTGCTGTATTAAGGGCCAATGCAAATAAGCTCCCAATCTGACCTTGGAACCCAACCCAGAGAGACGTAGAACCCAAGCGAAGGTTACTTTTTTTTTTTTTAATGTTTATAATTTTGAGAGAGAGAGAGAGCAGGGGGAGGGGCAGAGAGAGAGAGGGAGAGAGAGAATCGCAAGCAGACTCCGTGCTGTCAGTGCAAAGCCCAATGTAAGGCTTGAACCCACGAACTGTGAGATCACAACCTGAGCCGAAACCAAGAGTTGGATGCTTAACTTCCTCCAGGAGCCCCAAGAAGGTTACTTTAAAAAACGTACAAAGATATGCATGTTTTACAAGATACAAGTGATACGAACATTTCCAAAACTAAAAAGTGAGTGCTTCTTTGTTCTGACTTTATTTTCAATTTCAATCTCATCTCCCAGGGGTAACCACTATAAACAGTTTGACACGAATCTTACCAGACCCTTTATCAAGCATACACAAGTAAAAAAAAAAAAAATTCACTTTGGAAAAAAATGAATATGGGACCATTTCTGTATATTGGTCCAAAACTTTTTTTCCCACAACATATCACAGACACATTTCTGTGTTTGCATACACAGATCTACCTCGTTCCTAAGAGGTGTATTTCATATTACGCATATGCCGTAATTAAATTAAGCATTCTTTATGACACATTTAGACATTTTTTTACTGTTACCAATAATGATCAGTGAAATACTTTCTCCTGTATACTTGTGTACAAGTGTGATTATGTCTGTAGAAGAGATTCCTGGAAGTTGAACTGCTGAGTCAAAGGATACATGCATTTTAAAGATGGATACTATTGGGTGGATCTAAGACTTAGGGGGCTGAGGAGTTCACATCTTTGGTAAAGGGCATATACTCTACAAAACCCAAAAGGGAAGGATCCTAGGATAAAGTGTCTTGGACTAGAGAGTCAAACTGGGTGTTTATTCTTTAGGACCGAGTAGATGAACAGTGTGTGGATCTGGCCAAGAACTTGCTAGTGAAACAGCAAGGCTGCCAACAGATGGGAGGACACTGTCAAGTTCAATCCTAGCCAGAGCCTGGAAAAGCCTAGAGAGCCACCCATGGTATTGATGAGTTCTGGTTCTGCTGGTTCTCTCTTGTCCAATCATTTCCATCTCTACTCTTCAAGTCTACTAAGTGCATTTTTTAAGTCTCTCTAAAAGGAAGACTTTGATTAAACTTTGTTCAGTTGCACCTTCTTCTATGTCCAGTAGTTGCCCAGCTCTGTCCAAAACCTGTTCATAAAACTTGCTTCAACATATGAGAATAAGCAGCTTATTTCTTTTTTTAGTTAATTAATTATTTTTTAAATTTACATAAAAGTTAGGCTATAGCACAACAATGATTTCAGGAGTAGATTCCTTAATGCCCCTTACCCATTTAGCCCATTTCCCCCTCCCACAACCCTCTGCTTGTTATCTATATTTAAGAGTCTCTTATGTTTTGTCCCCTCCCTGTTTTTATATTATTTTTGCTTCCCTTCCCTTATGTTCATCTGTTCTGTGTCTTAAAGTCCTCATATGAGTGAAGTCATATGATATTTGTCTTTCTCTGACTAATTTTGCTTAGCATAATACTCTCTAGTTCCATCCACATAGTTGCAAATGGAAAGATCATTCTTTTTGATTGCCGAGTAATACTCCATTATATATATATATATATATATATATATATATATATATATATATATATACACACCACATCTTCTTTATCCATTCATCTGTCAATGGACATTTGGGCTCTTTCCATACTTTGGCTATTGTTGATAGTGCTGCTACATATATAGGGGTGCATGTGCCCCTTCGAAACAGCACACCTGTATCCCTTGGATAGATACCTAGTAGTGCAATTGGTGGATCATAGAGTAATTCTATTTTTAATTTTTTGAGGAACCTCCATACTGTTTTCCCAAGTGGGTGTACCAGTTTGCATTCCTACCAGCAGTGCAAAAGAGATCCTCTTTCTCCGCATCTGTTGTTGCCCGAGTTGTTAATGTTAGCCATTCTGACAGGTGTGAGGTGGTATCTCATTATGGTTTTGATTTGTATTTCCAGGATGATGAGTGATGTTGAACATTTTTTTTTATGTGTCTGTCTGCCATCTGGATGTCTTCTTTGGAGAAGTGTCTATTCATGTCTTTTGCCCATTTCTTCACTGGATTTTTTTTTTGGGGGGGGCGGTGTTGAGTTTGATAAGTTCTTTATAGATTTTGTATACTAACCCTTTATCTACTATGTCATTTGCAAATACCTTCTTCCATTCCATTGGTTGCCTTTTAGTTTTGCTGACTGTTTCCTTCGCCGTGCAGAAGCTTTTTATTTTGATGAGGTCCCAATAGTTCAATTTTGCTTTTGTTTCCCTTGCCTCCGGAGACGTGCTGAGTAAGAAATTGCTGCTGCCGAGGTTAAAGAGGTTTTTGCCTGCTCTCTCCTCTAGGATTTTGATGGCTTCCTCTCTTACATTTAGGTCTTTCATCTATTTTGAGTTTATTTTTGTATATGGTGTAAGAAAGTGGTCCAGGTTCAATCTTCTGCATGTCGCTGTCCAGTTTTCCCAACATGATTTGTTGAAGAGACTGTCCTTATTCCATTGGATAGTCTTTCCTACTTTGTCAAAGAGTAGTTGGCCATATGTTTGTGGGTCCATTTCTGGGTTTTCTATTCTGTTCCATTGATCTCAGTGTCTGTTTTTGTGCCAGTACCATACTGTCTTGATGATTACAGCTTCGTAATAAAGCTTGAAGTCCGGGGGTGTGATGCCTCCAGCTTCGGTTTTCTTTTTCAAGATTGCTTTGGCTATTTGGGGTCTTTTGTGGTTCCATACAAATTTTAGGATTGTTTGCTCTAGCTCTGTGAAGAATGCTGGTGTTATTTTGATAGGGATTGCTTATTTCTTTAATATTGGCATTTTAATCCTGCATATATACCTTAGCACTTATGTTTAATTAGCCATCCTGATTATAAATCAGAACATCTCTTTCTTTTTGTGCTCATGGTTAAAAAAAAAAAAAAAAAAAAGAAGCCACCAAAGGTACATAGGCTACTAACAACACCAACTTCCTAAAATGGAGCAGATTCTAACTTTTTACCAAAGGGCTTGCCTAAATAACACGGAAGGTAGTTATTTAGGTAAGTACCTAATGTTCAGTAGAATGTTCTAGTTAAGAAGCAGTTCCTAGCTAGGCTCTTAGAACACCCTATAATAATACCTGGCAGAGAATATTGTAGCTGTTTACTTGGTCTTGACTGTACAAGTTCCCTGGAGACAGGAGCTGCATTGGTCATTTCTGCATTCCCTACATTTGCCATGCTGGTACTAGGTATGTGCTTAATAAACATTACTGAATAAGCTAGCATTGTTTTAAAAACATCTCAGAAACTCAAGCCATAGCCCTCCACCATATCAGGGCATAGAAGAAGGCTCTGCAGGTGGTAAAACCACTCAGGGAGATCCAGAGGTCTTATGTTGCAAACAGTGAGTGAGATCAGGGCCGTCCGTCTATCCCCCAACACTGCCACACCTGTTATCTACTACACACACCCAGGCACTGATTTCAGGCTCTCAACCTCGCCATGGGCTGCACAGGAATAGCTCTGAGAGCTTTAAAAACACTGATCAGGTTTTAAAAACACTTTGTTGTGACCCAATAATTCCATTCCTAGGTACTTACCAAAGAAAATTAAAAACATGTCTACACAAAAGCTTGCATATGAATGTTCATTGAAGCTTTATTAATAATAGCCCCAAATTGGACACAACGCAAATGTCCACCAATGGACAAATGCATAAGCAGACTGTGGTATATCCACAAAATGGAATATTACAAGGCAGTAAAAAGGAACTATGGATACACCGATGAAATGAATGAATCTCAAAACATTATGCTGAGCAAAGGAAGCCAGATACACAAAGTAAAAGCTCAATGATTCCATTTATATAAACTTTTAGAATAGGTCAAAAAAACAGAAAAGCAGATCAGTGGTTGCCTGGGGCAGGGGCTGAGGGAAATTGACAGCAGAGGGGCAAAGAGAACTCTTGAAAGTGGTGGAAATGTTCTAAATCTTAAAATGGTGGTGGTTACTTGAGTGTATTAATTTGCCAAGCTTCAATGAACTGCATACTTAAAATGGGTGCATTTTATTGAATATAAACTATATCTTAATATATTCAAAGATTCTGAAATAATTAGTCTGGGTCATGGTCTGGGCTGGCATTTTTTTTTCAAAGTTCACCCACTTATTATTTGAGAGAGAGAAAGAGAGAGAGTAAGCAAGTTGGGGAGGGGCAGAGAGAGAGGGAGAGAGAGAATCCCAAACAGGCTCTGTGCTGACAGTGTGGACTCCATGCAAGGCTCAGTCTCAGCTCTCCAGATGATTCTAATGTACAGCCAAGGGTGAAACCACTGCCCGAGGGAATTATGCCAGAATTTTGGATGAGGTGGGAAGCATGCTATAGTTTGAAAGAATTCCCACAGAGGATTCACAGATGACTCCTGATCTAAAATCACCTCCCTGGATTGCTGTGATGCTGTGGGGGATAAGATTTCACCAGTTATAAGAGCAAAATAATAGCAGTGAATGTTTATTTGTAGTTAGAGTAGTTAATGTGCGAGGTTCTGGGCCAAGAAAATTACAAGCATTATTTGATGAATTGTATCACAAATCATATAAAGTAGGTATTCATCTGCTTCACAGATGAAGAATGTAAGATTAGGAGAAATAAAGAAACACAGTCAGGTCACAGGGACAGGGAGAGGCCCAGATCTCAAACTGATTCTAAAGCTAATGCTCTACATCTCTCCAGAACTGAGATGGATGGTCTAGGGACACATTCCTGGCCCCTATGAATCCTCTTTGGAGACACAGAGCTGGGGACAGGAGTCCTACAGTCTAGGGTCCAAAAACACGACTTCCTACTGGGACTAGGGGTTGCAGACTCTCCTAGGGCATGGGATCCAAGTTCCTTCTCCTCCCCACACCTCCCAGATTTCTCATTTCCTCCCCAGCCTTTGCCCTTAGCACTCTGGGCTCCTAGGTACCCCCAGATGTTGCAGTCAATGTAGAAGGGAGCTTTCCTGATGCCTTCTGACTCTGAACAAACACCACCAAATGCATTTTCAGATAGAATCTAAGTCAAGACTGAATGGGGAGGTCCCCAAGATGATTTGCCAAGGTGTTTACATTTTAATAACATTAACATTTTCTGAGCTGATATGGAGCACTTCCTAGGAGCTAGGAAATCGCTAAGTAATTTACTTGTATTAACTTATTTAATGTTCACAACAACACTCTGAGTCAGGTACTATTCTCTCCATGTTATTGATGAATTTGAGAGAAAGGTTAAGAAACTCGTCTAATGTTAATCAGCCGGTAAGTGGCAGAACTGAGATTTAACCAGGTGGTCTAGTTCTAGAGGTTGCAATCCTTACCTCTATATCGCTGGGCCTCTGATCACATTTGATTTTATCTGTGTAATATTTCAGGTACATTAGCACCTTAAGAATTTGGGGGCAGTGTCCTAAAGATCTGATCCCCCATTTATAACTGCTACTATGGAGAAATGAGTTTCAAGCCCCAACAACATTTTTCCTAATTAGCTTAGCACCTTCTATGAACCATTTAGCTTAAATATACCCATGATCTATATATTTTTTTAAATGTTTATTTATTTATTTTGAGAGACAGAGAGAGAGAGAGAGAGAGAGAGAGAGAGAGTGTGTGTGTGTGTGAGAATGGGGGAGGGGCAGAGAGTAAGAAAGAGAGAGAGAATCCCCAACAGACTCCACACACAGCATGAAGTCCAACTCGGGGCTTGATCCTACGACTGTGAGATCATGACCTGAGCAGAAATCAAGAGTTGGTCACGTGACCGACTAAGCCACCCAGGTGCCCCTACTATGATCTGTATTCTTATAAATTTAAAATGAAATAACAAATTACCAGTGGTGGATAAAAGGTGAAGAAATAAGGATGATACAGTTTTAAACTACATTCATGTCTTTGGTCTGCCATTGTGTGACACTAGAAAAAATTAAGCTCCTGAGGTCTTGATTTCCTTTTTTTAAGTTTTAATTTAATTTAATTTTAATTTAATTTAGAGAGAGAGACCACAGGTAAGGGAGAGGGGCAGAGAGAGACAGAATCTTAAGCAGGTTCCATGCTCAGTGCAGAGCCCGATGTGGGGCTCGATCCCATGACCCTGGGATCATGACCTGAGCCAAAATCAAGAGTTGGATGCTCAACTGACTGAGCCACCCAGGTGCCCCTTGATTTCCTTTTTATAAAACAAAAAAGATGACATTAAATAAAAAATAAGAAACATCTGGCCCTTGTACTTTTATTCCCTGTACTTTTTCCCACTGGACTCATGCTTAAGCTCAGAACATTTATTTTTTTCCACAGAGCACAGTAGGTAGGCACTAAGCATTCATTCATAAATGGAAAGTACAATGAAATGTACTTGTGATCTTAGAATATGTGTTCTCTAAATCCCTTTCAGTTCTACAAAATTGATCCCTAAGATACAACAAAAAAATATGAGAAGGTACAAAATGTTGGACAATACAATTTAGAGTCTGATTTTGTCTATATTGTTACAAATCTGAAATAGGTAGCCGAAAAAGATGAAACATCTTAGTCTCTATAAGATTCTATAACTGGTTCCAGAGAAAGATAAAGGGATTAGCCTACCAGAAAGTTGATTATATGCACACACATATATTACTGTTTAGAGTTTTATTATACATTTTAAACAGGAATGAAAATACTGGTTTGGTCTGATACCCTAAGAATGTTCTAGAGAACTGTCTGCAACCTGTAGAATGGCTTTTGAAATAGCTCTCCCTTTCGGCATCTTTTAGTTCTTTAAGATTAAACTGGTTCTATATTAGGCTCATTACGAGAATTTGGAACCAAGTCTAATAATCAGGGCATGAATGCTTTTGCACATGCCCACACAACCTGGAGAGCTGCTCTTGGATTTGGTAGTAAGGGCTGTACCTAGGACCTAGGGAATAACTAGCTGCTCTGGGAAGCAGTTTGGACATGCTAAAACTAGGACTCCACCCCAGGCTTCCATTGGAGATCTACATGAAGAAGGGTAGGGGGGACTAATGCAGCTCATAGCCAGTTCGATACTAAAATAATGGATACACAAAATATACCTTAAGGAAATTTTGCAAAGCTTCTTCTACAGTTGAGGATGGTATTTTTCCAAACAAAGTAGCAGCCATTTTTTTCTCAATCCAGCTCAGTTTCGAGACCTGCAAATATGAAGCAACATCATTCTTAGAGAGTTTTCACTTTTTGAATGAAGAATCTCTCCTCAGTTAGATGTGTGTGTGTGTGTGTGTGCGCGCGCGTGTAGGTGTATATGTGTGTGTATGCATATAATACATAAATATGGACATATTCCTAAATAACATATACAACAGAGATCAACTTAATGATATTAATATTGTACATTCCCTTTTTTATAATTCTAACAAACTATGAGCTCTAAAAAGCACTGGTTACCAAACCAATTTAAAATACTCATGATGAGGGGCGCCTGGGTGGCTCAGTCGGTTAAGCATCCGACTTCAGCTCAGGTCACGATCTCGCACTCCGTGAGTTTGAGCCCCGCATCGGGCTCTGGGCTGATGGCTCAGAGCCTGGAGCCTGCTTCCGATTCTGTGTCTCCCTCTCTCTCGCCCCTCCCCCGTTCATGCTCTGTCTCTCTCTGTCTCAAAAATAAATAAAAAAATAATAAAAATCAGAGTCAGGGGTGGGGATGGGGAATAATGCTGATCCTGTTTGTTCATGTGATTCAAGAGTCTGAGATGGCCATACAGTATTTCTTTGCATGGAGTATAGGAGCTACCAGACCCCACCTTTTCTTTCTTACAGCCTACTTCCCGCTGCCAACCTGATCCAGAATACAGCATCACAGAAATGTAAATAGAACAAGGATCCTCAACCCAGGGGGAGTGTAGAGCGAGGTCTTAGTATACATATTTACAATCCAGGAGAAAAATTTTTTAACCAATAACCACCAAAATTAAATTTCCTGTTATCGTTTATTTTTTGCTTCCTTCTCCCATCATTTTATTTTAATTCCAGTTGAGTTAACATACAGTGTTATGTTAGCTTCAGGTGTACAATATAGTAATTCAACACTTTCATATATCACTCAGTACTCTACAAGATAAGTGTACTCTTAATCCCCTTTACCTATTTCCCCCATCCACCTGCCACTGCCCCTCTGCTAACCATCTGTTCGTTCTCTTAGTCAAGTGTTTGTTTTTTGGTTTATCTCTTTTCTTATTTCCCTTGTTTGTTTCTTGAATTCCACATGAGTGAAATCATAAAATATTTGTCTTTCTCTAACTTATTTCACTTAGTGTTAAACCCACTAGATCTGTCATGTTGTTGCAAATGGCAAGATTCCATTCTTTTTATGGCTGAATAATATTCTTCTGTGTATAAATACCACTTCTTTATCTATTCATGTATCAATGGATACTTAGGTTGCTTCTATAATTTGACTATTATAAATAATGTTGCAATAAACATAGGGGCGCATGTATTCCTTGGAATTAATGTTTTTGTATCCTTTGGTAAATATCCAGTAGTGTGATTACTGGATCATAGAGTAGTTCTATTTATAATTTTTCAAGGAACCTCCATACTACCTTCCACAGTGTCTGCACCAGTTTGCATTCCCACCAACAGTGCATAAGGGTTCCTATTTCTCTACATCCTCACCAACACTTGTTATTTCTTGTGTTTTTGATTTTAGTCATTCCAATAGATGTGAGGTGATATCTCATTGTGGTTTAGATTTCCATTTCCCTGATGATGAGTGATGTTGAACACTTATTCATGTGTCTGTTGTCCATCTGTATATCTTCTTTGGAGAAATGTCTGTTCATGTCTTCTCATGTTTTAGTTGGATTATTTGTTTTTTGGGTATTGAGTTGTATATGTTCTTTATATATTTTGGGTACTAACCCTTTATCAGATATGTTATTGGCAAATATATTCTCCCATTCAGTAGGTTGTCTTTTAGTTTTTTTGGTTGTTTCCTTTGCTGTGTAGAAAATTTTTATTTTGAGGCAGTCCCAATAGTTTATTTTTGCTTCTGTTTCCCTTGCCTCAGGAGAATCATCGAGAAAGATGTTGTTATGGCCAATATCAGAGAAATTACTGCCTGTGCTCTCTTCTAGGATTTTTATGGTTTCAGGGCTCACATTTAGATCTTTATTCCATTTTGACTTTGTGTATGGTGAAAGAAAGTGATCCGGTTTCATGTTGCTGTCCAGTTTTCCCAACACCATTTGTTGAAGAGACTGTCTTTTTCCCATAGCATATTCTTGCCTCCTTTGTCAACGATCAATTGACCATGTAATTGTGGATTTACTTCTGGGCTTCCTATTCTGTTCTATTGATTACATGTCTATTTCTGTGCTAGTACAAACTGTTTTGATTGCTACAGCTTTGTAATATAACTTGAAGTCTGGAATTCTGATACTGCCACTTTCGCTTTTCAAGAATGCTTTGGCTATTCAGGGTCTTCTGTGGTTCCATACAAATTTTAGGATTGCTTGTTCTAGTTCTGTGAAAAATGCTGTTGGTATTTTGATAGGGATTGCATCAAATCTAAAGATTGCTTTGGAGAGTATAGACATTCTGACAATATTTGTTGTTCCAATACATGAGTATCGATGTCTTCCCATTTCTTTGTGTTATCTTCAGTTCCTTTCATTAATGTTTTATAGTTTTCTGAGTACTGGTCTTTCACCTCTTTAAGTTTATTCCTAGGTATTTTATTATTTTTGCTACAATAGTAAATGGGATTCTTTTTTTAATTTTTAAACATTTTATTCATTTTTGAGAGACAGAGAGAGACAGAGTGTGAGTGGGGGAGGGGCAGAGAGAGAGGGAGACACAGAATCTGAAGCAGGCTCCAGCCTCTGAGCTGACAGCACAGAGCCCAACATGGGGCACGAACTCACGGACTGCGAGATCATGCCCTAAACCAAAGTCAGACGTTCAGCCAGTTGAGTCACCCAGGTGCCCTGGGATCATTTTCTTAATTTTTCTTTCTGCTGCTTTTAGAAATTCAACAGATTTCTGTACATGGGGATTTCTTATCCTGTGACCTGAATGAATTCATTTATTAGTTCTAGTAGTTTTTCGAGGAAGTCTTTTATTTTTTCTACATATAGATTCTCCCAACTGCAAATAGTGAAAGTTTTACTTCTTCCCTACCAATTTGAATGCCTTGTATTTCTTCTTCTTCCCCTTCTTCTTCCCCTTTCCCTTCTCCTTCTTTTTGTCTGATTGCTGTGGCTAGGACTTCCAGTACTATGTTAAATAAAAGTGGTGAGAGTGGACATCATTGCATTGTTCCTGACCTTAGGGGAAAAGCTCTCAGTTAGCTGTTTTTCCACATAAGGCCTTTATGATGTTGAGGTAGGTTTCCTCTAAACCAACTTTGTTGAGCATGTTTATCATGAATGGATATTTACTCTGTCAAATGCTTTTTCTGCATCTATTGAAATGTTCATATGTTTTTTATCCTTTCTCTTAATAATGTGATGTATCACACTGACTGATTTGCAAACAATGAACCACTCTTGCATGCCAGAAATAAATCCCACTTGATCATGGTAAATGATTTTTTGAATCTATTGTTAGATTTGGTTTGCTATTATTTTGTTGAGGATTTTTGCATGTATGTTCATCAGAGATATTGGCTTGTAGTTATTTTTTGTAGTGTGTCTTTATCTGGTTTTGGAATCAGGGTAATGCTGGCCTATTAGAATGCATTTGGAAGTTTTCCTTCCTCTTCTATTTTTAAGAAAAGTTTGACAAGAATAAGTATTAACTCTTCTTTAAATATATGGTAGAATTCACCTGTGAAACCATCTGGACTTTTATTTGTTGGGAGTTTTTAAATTACTATTTAATTTCACTGCTGGTAATCAATCTGCTCAAATCTTGCATTTCTTCCTGTTTCAGTTTTGGTAGGTTATATAGTTTCTAGGAATTTATCTATCTCTTCTAGGTTGTCCAGTTTGTTGGGATAAATTTGCATAATATTCTCTTATAATCCTTTGTATTTCTGTGGGGTCAGTTATTTCTCCTCTTTTGTTTCTATTTGAGTCCTCTTTTTGTTTTTGTTTTTGTTTTTTTGATGAGTCTGGCTAGAGGTTTATCAATTTTGTTGCTCTTTTTAAGGAACCAACTCCTAGTTTCACTGATCTGTCCTTCCGTCCTTCCTTCCTTCCTTCCTTCCTTCCTTCCTTCCTGCCTTCCCTTCCTTCCTTCCCTTCTTTTTCTGTATCATTTATTTCTGCTCTAATCTTTATTATTTCCTTCCTTCTGCTGGATTTGGGTTTTGTTTGTTCTTCTTTTTCTAGCTGTTTTAGGTGTCATGTTAGGTTATTTGAGATTTTTCTTGCTTCTTGAGGTAGACCTGTATTGCTATAAACTTCTCTCTTAGAACCACTTTTGCTGGACCCCAAAGATTTTGGATTATTGTGTTTTCATTTTCATTTGCCTCCATGTATTTTTTTTATTTCCTCTTTAATTTTTTGGTTGACTCATCCATTGATTAGTAGCATATTATTTAACCTCCATGTATTTGTGTTCTTTCCAGATTTTTTCTTGCAGTTGATTTCTAGTTTTACAGCATTGTGATCAGAAAAGATGCATGGTATGACTTTTTGAATTTGTTGAGACTTGTTTCATGGCCTAACATGTGATCTATTCTGGAGAATGTTCCATGGGCATTTGAAAAGATATACTTATTTTTATCGCTTTTGTACTTTCTACCTTTCTTACTCTTATTGATGGTTTTTCCTTTCCACTCACAGAGTCCCCTTTAACATTTCTTATAGGGCTGGTTTAGTAGTCCTGAATTCCTTTAATTTTTGTTTGTCTGGGAAACTCTTTATCTTTCCTTCTATTCCGAATGATAGCCTTGCCAGATAGGGTATTCTTGGCTATAGATTTTTTCTTTTCAGCACTTTGAATATATCATGCCACTCCCTTCTGGCCTGCAAAGTTTCTGTTGAAGAACCTGTCTCTAGCCTTATGGGGTTTCCCTCATATGTAACTGTTTTATTTTCTCTTGCTGCTTTTAAAATTCTTTACCACTGCTTTTTGCCATTTTAATTACTATATATCTTGGTGTGGACCTCCCTGGGTTGATCTTGTTGGGGGATCTCTGTACCTCCTGGATCTAAATTTCTGTTTCCTTCTCCAAAATCAAGAAGTTTTCAGTCATTGTTTCTTCAAATATTCTGCCCTCTTTTTCCTCTTATTCTTCTTCTGGGATCCCTATAATGCAATTGTTATTACATTTGATGGAGTCACTGAGCTCCCTAAGTCTATTCTCATCTTGCATAATTTCTTTTCTCTCACTTGCTCAGCTTGATTCCTTTCTATTACTCTGTCCTCCAGATCACTGATTCGTCCTTCTGTTTCTCCTAGCCTGCTATTTATTCCATCCAGTGCACTTTTAATTTCAATTATTGAGTTCTTCAACTCTGATTGGTTCTTTGCTATTTCTGCGTTAAGGGTCTTGCTGATGTCCTCCACTCTCTTCTCAAGTCCAGTGAGTAGCTTTGTGATCATTACTCTAAATTCTCTATCAGGCCTATTACTTACCTATGTTTCCCTTAGGTCTCTTGCTGTGATTTTGTCCTGTTGTTTCATCTGGGATATATTCCTCTGTCTCCTCATTTTGCCTAACTCTCTGTGCCTGTTTCTCTGTGTTAGGAAAGGCAGATAAATCTCCTGCCCTTGAACATAGTGGGCAGGGTGTGTACCCTTAACAAGGTGGTGCTGGTCCTTTTCCACAGGAGATGTGCAGCTGCTGCCAAGACAGGGGCCAGCTGGGCCACTCTGCAAAGCACATGTGGGCAGGGGCACGGTGCTTGCAAGTTGTGTGCGTCAGTCCTCTTCTACAGGGGATGCACAGTATTTTTTGCTTCCTTTTAAAAACTTTTCTTTTTTCCCAAATATGAATATTAGAGGTTTATCATAAAAGATTAAAAGGATTCAGAAATGAATACTTAAGAGGGTACTGATACTCTCTCAACCCCATCAAGTGCCTTCCTTTCCAGTATCATCTTCTAGGTTTCTAGTAGCCATTAACCTCTATTAAACAAAATTATTCCCTTGCTTTCCTACATAGTGTTATTTATTGCTCTGTTTATTTTTGCTTTTTTTTTACTTTAAAAAAAATGATACCATGTTGTTTATTTCTTTCTATGACTTATTTTTTTCACTTATTATAGTTTTAAGATTTTATCCAGGTTGCTGAGTGTGACTGAAGTTCTGTCGTTTAAATAGCTGTGAAACATTCCATCATTTAAACATATGTCAGTGAGTTTTCATCCACTCTTTTGTAAATGGACATTTGGATCTTTTTCATTTTCTTGCTCTTAGGAACAAGGCTGCTGCAGGCATTCTTGTACATGCCTTCCAGAGTACATTTGCAAGACTTTCTCTAGGGTAGGCACCACTGTGGGTCATATGGTAGGCAAGTAATCAGATTTAAAAGCTAGTATCCAATTATTCCCAAAGCAGCATCTCCTACAACAATGCAAAAGTTCCTGTTGCTCCATATCTTTGCAACATCTTACACGGATATTTATAAATTTTATCAAATGAGTAAGAATAAATGGCATCTCCTTGTTGTTTTTTAATTATAATTTCTTATTTCAAGACTTATGTTTCTTAAGTTGTTTTATTTCATAATTTGAATTTAATTGCATTATGATCAGGAAACCTGTTTGATATCGATTCTTTGAAATTTATTAAGACTTGCTTCATGACCTCATATTGATCAATGTTGTGAACACTCTACATATACTGGAAAAATGTGTATCCTCCAATGGTACATTATTTTTATATGTGTATTAGATCAAGGTTATTAAATGGGAAGCTCCAATGTTTTACATGCTTAATATGGTTTTTTTTTGCCTTCTTGTTTTATTAATTACCAAGAGCACATGAAAATTTAGCACTGTGCAATATCCTTTCTTCCCTTCTATGTCTTTTTATCTTTCCTTCATATTTTCTATCTCTTTGTTCCTCTGTGCTGCACTCCAGGCAACCTTTTCAGATTTACCTTAAAGTTCACTAATTTTCTCTTTAGTGGTGCCTATCAACTGCTAAATCTTTCCACTGAGTTTTCTTTTAATGTGAAATAATAGACTTTTATACCAAAATTTATCTTATCTTTTTTCTAATCTACCTGGTCAGTTTTGTAGTCTCATGCTCCTCATCTATTCCCCTCTCCCCGATTACTTTTATTTGAAAAAAAAGAAAAAACCACACTGTATAAGTAGCTATTTAACATTGTATATTCCACGGGTCCAAGATCTGAAGTCCTTTTAGATCTATTCCTGATTTTGGTTTCTGTTGACTGTCATACTTGATGGCTTATTTCTTTGTATATTCTATTATTTTTGACTGTGACCTCATCATCCTTGGGCTACTCTGCAGTTTTATAAGGCCTGTGTGCATGTATATTCTTCCAGGGAAGATCAACATTAGCTTCTGCCATTTGTTTATGCCATGAAGATCAGGATCCACTTTAAATCAGAATTTCCTTCTTGGGTTTTTGTTTGCTTGTTTGTTTTTATTTTTATTTTTATTTTTTTGAACTTTTAAAGAATTTATTCTATGAAGAAGAGACCAGGTGATGGCCACAGGCATGACAATTGGGGTCCAAAACAGAGAAAAGGTCTTTTTCATCACAAAAATCAAACTCTACCCCTAGTGTCCTTCTCTCAGGGTTTGTGTTGAGTTTCCAGACCCTTAAGCTCTATTAAGAGCCAGCTTTCACTACTTTTAGGTAAATTCACCAAAATTCCGTTCTTGTTAAAAATTGTGAATAATAATGGGGCGCCTGGGTGGTTCAGTCGGTTAAGTGTCCGACTTCGGCTCAGGTCATGATCTCGCGATCTGTGAGTTTGAGCCCCGCATCAGGCTCTGTGCTGACAGCTCGGAGCCTAGAGCCTGCTTTGGATTCTGTGTCTCCCTCTCTCTCTGCCCCTCTCCTGCTCATGCTCTCTCTCTCTCTCTCTGTCAAAAATAAACAAACATTAATTTTTTTTAAAATTGTGAATAATATTTCTGTGAAAGCTGGTGAAATCAGTTAAACTCAGCATTTTGGCCGGTTCCATTTTTCTGTTTCTCATCTTAGCATAACTATCATCTGTCCGTACGACACACCCACAAGCAAGGAAAACAAAGACAGAATCCTAGCTTTTAGTTTTTACATTGTCCCCATACTCTCTGAGGGCTAGTAGCCTTCGTGAAGCTTCGTGTGGGAGTAGAAGGCTTCTTGATCCGGGAAGGATTTTCCACAGATGCTGCCCAAGCAGCCATCATCCTCCTTGCGTGAGTGATGGATGCGGCTGTCATGGGCAGCATGGGATGCAAAAGATTTACCAGAGTACTTGCATTTGAAGGGCTTTTCCCGAGTGTTGCCTGATATATGTGCAGAGGATGCTAGAGGCAGTGAACCTCTTTGTGCAATACACACACTGGGATGGTCTGTCTCCAGAGTGGATTCTCGTGTGTTTGTTTAGGCTGGAGACTGAGAGAAGCATTTCCCACACGTAGAACACTTGTGAGGCTGGTGTTTCTCGTGAACGTGCAGGACAGGGATCCGGAGCTGGTCCCACTTCTCAAAGGATCGTTTGCAGACAGAGCAGGGAAATTTCCTATCACCCTGATCCACACAAGGGGTGTACTTGAGCTGCTTGTCTCTGTAATATTTGTAGGTAAATACTTTTCCACATCTTTCACACCTGTAGCCTTCTGCAGACTCTTCAGAGGGCCCAGGCACCTGCTTCCTCTGTTCTGTGAGCTAAAGGCTCACGGGAATGTCCAAAAACTTTCCATAGCAGTCTCCATACCAAACAAGGAGCTCTTGGTTCTGGCAGATATCCTTGCAGCTCTCGTAAGATATCTGCCTTTGACATTGCAACCAGGCTCTGCTCCTTGGGGAAACAGGCACAGTTGACAGAGGACATCCAGTTCCCTGCACCTCCTTTTCCATCTATAAAGTGGCTCAAATGACCACCTTTGACGGCCTCGCACATCAGAGAACTGTCTGCATAGGTCTTGACTTCACTGGCATTGACCACTTTACCTTGAAAAGGTCCAAACCTGACTCCTTTGGCAACAAGGCTACTGCAGAATGCACCAAAAATGCCACACTTCACCAAACATCGTCTGCTTGAGGCAGAGACCTTCTGGTAGTTGAAGGAGTCTTTACCCAGAGTTCGACAAAAAGAAGCAGATCCAGAGCTGTCTGTGGGGACCAGGAACCCGGGAAAATGACTTCCCTTGCTGGTTCAGGAGTTTGGAGCCCTCCTCAGACCACTTGCTGGGGGAGCAAGATAATAACTGGGAGGCCTCCACCCCCTCAGGTCACCGGGAAGTGTTCGCAGCCGGCGGCGGCATGAAAATTTCAGGTCCACGGCATTGGCCACTGTCGCGTCGGCCACCAGTATGGCCCAAGCCTTCACTGGTGGCGCCTGTATACTCGTGGCTGCTGTTGAGGAAGTGGGGCACCTCTCTGGGGAGCTGGGGAACTGGGTACCGCGCTGGTGGCTTGCTGTACCAGGGCGGATCGTAGAGCCACTCCCTCCACAGGGCCAGGTTGGAGCTCAGCAAGGGAGGCGCGGACCGCACCGGAAGGCAAAGGGGGACATAGCGTGGGATGCAGGCACGGCAGCCTCCAGCTGCGGGAAAAGTTGAACATTTTCCCCCGCAGCGGTTAGCATGTTCCCATAGCGGCCACAGGCTGGGAAAGGTGTGCAGGAGGCGTCCAGGTGTTGGGGGCGTCCTGGGCCGCCCTAGGCAGGTAGCACATGTTGCCCTTGGATCCGGCCTCACCTGGCGGCCGCAGAGCCATCCTGGGGCACAGCGTGGGTCGGGTCTTCCAGAGGCCCACCACGCAACCAGCACCTCCAGGGCCCTGAGGGTGGCGGGGGCTCCGCACTGGTAGGCTGCAGGCTGGTGTTTGTTTTTAACAGTCATTTATTTTTGAGAGACAGGGAGAGACAGAGCGTGGGCAGAGGAGGGGCAGAGAAAGAAGGAGACACAGAATCCAAAGCAGGCTCCAGGCTCTGAGCCATCAGCCGTTCGACGCGGGGCTCGAACCCACAGACCGTGAGATCGTGACCTGAACCACCTGGCCGCCCCTCCTTCTTGGGTTTTTTAAGCCTAAACATATAATGTACATTCAAGCCCCAGACTCGTGTGAGGTCGGGTTGGTGGGTTTTAAGCCTTTGGAGTCTTGTACCTTCATGAAGACTCAGATTCTTAATATCAAAAACTGGCATAATAAAAACTGCTTACAGGGCTGTTTTAAGGATTAAAGGAGATAAGAAATATAAAGTATAAACTGCACATTTGATACATAGCAGGTGTTCAACAAAAAAGCTTCCTTTTCCATTCCTAATCTTCAAACCTCAACTAACAAGCTTCCTCTTTTGCTTATGCTAATCTTCTCATTCAGAAATAGCATTTCTCTTAAGCATAATTTTTTCATGCATCCCTGAAGACGTATTTTCACATTATGTTAATTTTCTATAAACTAATGTCACTTAACACACCGGGGCTTAGACTCGCCAGCTGCCTTTATTTATTCCTATATATTTCATGTCCTTTTCTAAATTCAGGTCTTTCAAGGCAAGAACAGTAGGCACATAAATGCTCAAGACACTCTGTTAAGTGACAAAGTCCTCTCACGAAACAAAGAGTAGGACACCAACACAGGGCACACGCAGGTAGGTGGCTGATCGCCAATTGAGAGAGCACAAAGGAGACGGTGTGATTGTTGTGAGGGGAAATGGAGAGGTGGTAGGTGGAAAAGCACAGACATCTATGTATACATATAAAACCACATGCCATATGTAACATGGTATATAAACCAATCAATCATAAACTCATAAAACACGTACTGATTTTATCATTTTCCCTACAGCAGCCACCTGGTGAGACAACTAAAGAAAGAATAAGTCACTAAAAATATATCACGTAATCAAAGTATATTGAGATAAGAATTATGGATAAAAACATTCGGCTTACAGTATAACAGTATCTTCCTTTGAGGTAATACAAAAAAGGTTCTTCGGGTAAAAACTGGATTGCTTTATCCAGATGCTCCTAAAAGAAAAGTCCAAAACAAATACCATCTCTCAGGGTTCAGGTGGTGTTGAATGCAGCTGTGCCGAAATTCAAAGGGGCTTTACGGTGTCGTTTAGTCCCCCTCCTTAATCCCTACCATTAACATAAGACGTCATACCAATAATTCAATTATCAGAAATGATTGCTCACAACTAGAACCTGACTGTGATGATGATTTCATTAAGCTATGGGTAATTTAAAGCCAACGTCACTATAAAAAGTAGAAAACCTCCAAGTGACGCTTTTGTCTGCCCATGACTTGCCTAGCTAATACTCATTCAGCAGCATGCTTGCAAGTTTCCAATGATTAGGATATAATGGAAGACAGAATAGCAGAACTGGGTTGTGGAGGAAGCTGTTCCCCTGACATTATCAAAATGGGTATAGGGAGCTGGAAAACAAAGAAACTTCTTAGCTCATTTATTGAGCTATCAAAGCTACAGGCACATTACAAATGATTTACACGTATACTACTTATTTTATTCATTTATCACGGTATGTTGAAGTCCTAGATTGGATTCTATTCCCCCCACCAAATCAATACGCAAGTATTTTATTCATTTATCATGGTAAGTTTAAGTCCCAGATTGGATTCTATTCCTTCCACCAAGTCAATATGCAAGTAATGTTAACTAATTAGTCCCGATCATGTTTCTGATGTTGGTGAACTCATCACCAAAAGACTAATCCTGTCTTTGAAAAAATAATACTCATCCACTATGTAAGTTCTTTCAGGATCTAGAATAATAATCTTCAATCACTCAAATAGGTTTCATTTTTTTGGCACAGTACTATTTAAAGACTGTCACTTCATTTAGATAAAAAAGATAGGGACACCTGAGTGGCTCACGCAGTTAAGCATCTGACTCTTGATTTTGACTCAGGTCATGATCTCACAGTTCGTGTGCTGGAGCCCCACCTTGGACTCTTTGCTGACAGCGTGGAGCCTGCTTGGGATTCTCTCTCTCCCTCTCGCTCTGCCCCTCTCCCCTTCTCGCACATGCTCTCTCTCTCTCTCAAAATAAATATATAAACACTGAAAAAATAAAATAAAAATTAAAAAGATAAACTTCTTGAGATTGAGATTAATTTGGGTTTTATAACTTTTTTTTTGAGAGACAGTGAGAGAGAGAGAGAGAGAGAGCACATGAGCAGGGGAGGGGCAGAGGGAGAGGGAGAGAAAGAATCTGAAGCAGGCCCCATACCCAGCATGGAGCCTGTCATGGGCTCAATTCCATGACCAATAGATCATGACCTGAGCCAAAATCAAGAGTTGGACGCTTAAGTGACTGAGCCACCCACACACCGTGAGAGATCCATTTATTAAATAATTTGATTTATGCCTTTTAATGGAACACATAGCTACATTAAAATATCTTTAATATCAAGAAATACCTTGAAGCGATGTCCATAGTTGATTTTATTTTGTAAGCCCTCAAACTCGGACACATAGCCACACAAGACTGCATACCTGAAAAGGATAAAAACAGTGGATAGTGCATGAACTTTTTAATCAAATATACCAAGTAAACATTTTAAGAATATCTCTAAAGCATTCATTAATATTTGATGAAAGGATTCAGATAGATACAAGGGCCCTAAAAATAATAAATACTTGACATTAACATGAGGCTGGTTTCCTCAGCTATTACTGAGGATACTCACACCGTCTACCTCGTATGTGTGCCACAAGGGCAAGATACCTAAAACGTGTAATTGCTTAGAATACTACGTGGCACACAGTGAGTTTCAAGAAATATTAGCTGCTTCTATCACCATCATCAGCATCAAAGTCACAAAGAGGCTCTCAGAAAAAGTCTAGTCATAACAGTGATAAATTGAAAAAATATATTGTGTCATCATATCCCTGTTCTTCCTTAATAGAATTAAAAATAAAAATGTCACGGCCTCCCTTGATATCATTTGAAAACAAAAATAAGTATCATGACTAAAACAAACAAAGTCAAAGGTAATTTCAAAATACACTTTTTTTAAAAAGTTTATTTATGTATTTTTGAGGGGGGGCGTGTAGGGGCAGAGAGACAGGGAGAAAGAGAATCCCAAGCGGGCTCTGCACTGTCAGCACAGACCCCAACACAGGGCTCGAACTCACAGACCATGAGATCATGACCTGAGTTGTCATCAAGGGTCAGATGCTCAACCCACTGAGCCACCCAGGCACCTCCACTTTTCTTTTTCTTGAAAGTTTTAAAAAAAATTGTTTATTTATTTTGAGAAAGAGAGAGAGAAAGAGAGTGAAAGTAGGGGGAGGGGCAGAGAGGGAGGAGAGACAGAATCCCAAGCAGGCTCTGCACTATCAGCACAGAGGCTGACGTGGGGCTCAATGACAAAAACCGTGAGATCGTGACCTGAGCCAAAATCAAGAGTTGGACGCTCAGCCATCTGAGCCACCTAGATGCCCCATGAATACGCTTTTCCAAAAAATTCCCCATGACCTTCAATCCTTCCTTGGAAACACTGCATACGAGAATATGGCATCCCATGAATTGTTTGCTTTTTTTTCCCACTGGGAATACAAAAGTTACATCAATAATTATTTGAAATAAGTTGGGTGCAATATTTGTTTAGCAATTTGCTCACTCCAAAACCTGGGGATATATTACTTTTCATATTCAGAGGGTTTCTGTCTGTGCAAAATATTCATTTACCTAAATCTTTGAAGAGTAGGTATTAATTGCTACTTGCATTATCATAACTGAAATGAAAGATGTAACTTTGGGTATTTATCTTGATCATTTCTGTGGATAAGCAGAACTTTCAAGTACAAAAATGAAGTGAACAATTTTCTTAATTTGGAACAGTGAGACCATTCCTGAGCACAAAAGATCCCACAATTTGCACAACTTATGACAAACAATAAAATGGTCACTTTTCAGTTATGACTTTTTTGACCTCTTAATTTTCAGTTTCTATACAATCAACCAAATCTGCAACAGTAGAAACAAGAATGATGACTAAATCAACCTATCAAAAGTGACCTGAGAACTTAACCAGATTAGGAGATGTTACTATTCACAAATTCTACCATCACATTGCCTGACACATACCTCTCACCACCCACCAGAGATTGAGTTTGTAGGAATAGATTACTGGACTCGTGAGCTCCCCTGGAAAACCGTTACTGTCACCTCCGGTCTGACCATGTTCTTCTGAAATTCTCTCTGTCGTTCTGCTTTATCATTCCTCCCAGGGAGTTCCAGAAAGTGGAGCAAAATTCCACACAGCTACATCCCCAAATTCCCCCATTTCTGTTATGGGCATTATTTGTATTTAAAACCTTAGGTCACTTAATTTAAAAAAATAAGCTTTTATTTATTAAAAAAAATTTTTTTAATGTTTCTTTAATTTTGAGAGAGAGAGAGAGAGAGAGAGAGAGAGAGAGTGAGTGTGTGTGAGTGGGCAAGGGGTAGAGAGAGAGGGAGACACGGAATCCAAAGCAGGCTCCAGGTTCTGAGCTGTCAGCACAGAGCCTGATGTGGGACTCGAACTCACGAACTGTGAGATCACAACCTAAACCAAAAGTCTGGCACTTAATCGACTGAGCCACCCAGGTGCCCCAATAAGCTTTTATCTTAAAATAGCTTGAAATTTATAGAAAAGTTGCAAAGATGGTAGAGAGAGTTCCCATATACCCATTACTCAGTTTTCTCCACTGTATACATCTTACGTTACTACAGTACATTTATCACAACTGTACTAACACTGTCAGACAAGATTGATATGTAATTTTTGCAATGTACCCAAATTAATATGTTATTATTAACTAAACTCCCCACGTTATCCAAATTTTCATGTTTTCCCCTAAATTAAATTTTGACACTTTTCTTTCCATCCCTCCTTCCACGTGTATCTCTATTCATTCACATATATGAAAATCTTTTGTTTCTAATGTGAAAGTCTTTTGAATTACTCTTGTCACCCATCATACACTCTGTTCCTCATAATTTTGTGTTACTTGCAACTTTTATTACATACTTATTATATCTTCACCCACTGACAAAATTATGGAACACACTAGTGTCTAAGATACAGACGTGGAATCCTGGAATCGTCTCCAGGTTGATAGTGATGTTGCCAACAGTTACTCTGTTGAACAACTGGCTTAAACCCTTCTCTCAATATGGGTAACCCAGAGGCCTGCCCACATTTCTATATCTTGTCCACAAGAATGTGGTAAGTAAACTGACCTCACTGCCTTGCTTAAATTCACATATACTAGTTCAATTTCCCTACTCTCTACACTGGCAGAAAAATTAAAAAAACAAATCATGTCACATTTTTAGAAAAATCTGTTGGATCTATATGAACTTTCTCAACCAGAGATTTATAGAACGAAACATTTGTACTGGAAGCAAAAGAAAAGAATCTGTGTTCACTGATCTAGGATCAATCATCTATTTTCTGAACATCAGCATCAGGTTGATGTAATGCACACCTCGAGGCATTAATAGTGCTGTCTCAGCACATTCTCTCCAACTGACTCTGAGTGAGGAGAAAAAGGAAAAACAAAAACTATGACTTATGAATACCATTGCATGAAACAGGCACATTTCCCTTATAATAATCTGTCCTACAGTCTTACGCATTTCCCAATCTGTTTTGAAGTTTTTTTCTTTACAGTCTAAAATATTATTTATCTTTCTAGATATCATAAATTCAAAGTTCACCTGACCACTTTTTTCCCAAAGGATCATCATTTCTTTTCTGGCGATCAGTTCCACCTATGTCTGTGTGTGTGTGTGTGTGCGCGCGCGCGTGTGTGCTGTTGTTGTTGTTGTTCTTGTATATTGTTCATCTTTAAAAATGCAATTTAAAATCTTATTTCACAAACCATCTCATGTTGATGGGAAGGCTGAAGAATGTTAATTCGCAAAATGGTCTTTTACCTCCATCTAGAGGTCATTCTCACCATACATGCTTTGACAAAAATTCTGTATTTTCTTGGCATTGATATGGAATATACCTTTAATAAGTGACAAACATTCCTGTGTCAACAGCTACTAAAATAACTCCATTACTTTCCCTGTGGTACTTCTGATTCAGCACAAATGCTATTTATGCCGTGAGAAAGCAGAGGAAGAATAATGTAATAGAATACCGAGTATATACGAATAAAAGATCTGGTGTTTGCTTTTCTACTTACTGTGTGACCCTTGCTCACTAACAACCTATCCCCCCCCACACCTCCCCCATACACTACCTTGCTCACCCTAACCCCTAAAACGGAAACAGGTTGTTCTGTAAATCACGTGCTGTAAGTCATGTGGATACAATTTGTGAACAGTAGAGCACAACAAATATGTAAGATATTATTTGTAATTACGGCCAAGCCCATGGGGCTGACAAACTACAAAGCCACAGCGACTTTACTCTCTTGATCCTAGAAGTATTTTGGGCTGGTTCAACAAAAATAACAACATTTTTGTGGACAGCTTTATGAAGACTTAAAGTTTTGAAGCTTTCAGGAAGAAATGAAGATGGAAAACAAGTCTTAAGATGCTATTTGTTTTTCAATGATCCCCTCAGTGTGAATCCTTTCTGATAATTATTCCTGAAGATTGCATCTTGTATTTCAAACTGAAACTTATAAGCCATCACATAGTCCTTTCAGTCATGGATGTGCAAAGTTGTGCTGCAGGGCCAGGTAGCAAACATTTTAGGCTTCGGGTCAGAGAGTCAAGGTTGCAACTACTGAACCTCACAGCTGTGCACAAATGCACGGACGGGGCTGTGAGCCAGTAAAACTATTTATAAAAATAGGCGGTTGGCCTGGCCAAAGTTTGTCATTTATGACAAACTTATGGGGGGAGGAGCAGATCAGAGTTAAGAGGAGGGCTTGGGTCCTTTTTCTGCCTCTAAATCTGGCCAATTAGCTTCCAAACACTCCCAATATCAGAGGACATGAAGAGAGTGTGGCTTGATCAGTACAAATTCATTATAGTTACCACTAAAAGTGGAAGAAAGGAAGTACTTTAAGGCATACATATGTTAATTTATTGATATTAATGTGCAAATTAGATGAGAAGGTAAATTTGGTTATAGAAATAATACCCTTATACATTGGGAAAATGACCCTAAAGATATGTACCAAGACGCTAACTGCAAAAGTACCTTTCTCCTGGCGGGAGGTGGAGGAGTGAGGGCTCCTGTGGATAGAACTGTTCTGGGGACTGTGGCTTCCACAGTCCTGTGGCTTTCCCCTCGTGGAGGGGGCCGGGGCAAGCTTGCACCTCGTCTTAGGCAAAGTGAGAGCAGGTCAAAAGATCTATTTTTATTTTGGCCTGTGTCCCTCCAGGGACATAGAAAATGTCCTTGACTCCTAACCAGAGAGGCTTGAAGAGGACGGTGTGAGTGGAGCTCCCCCTGCTGGTGGCAGAGTAAATAAACAGGTTTGCACTTGAGAGTTGGTGGAGTGAAACCAATTCCCTGTGGGGCAAATGCAGACCTGCAGAAAGGGAGCCATTTCTGCCTCAAAGTGCTCCAGGAGAATAAAATAATTCCAAAGAGGGGTGGATTTCTGGAAGCCGAGGTCTGAGAGAAGGGTCATAAATTAATTTATTACTGTCATCTTTCTAGCACCTGAACTACCTGTATTGCCGCAAGGAACTAAAAAATGTTGTAAAAATGCAACTACAAAGTGTTAGTTAAAAACAATATATGTCTTCTTATTTGTGTTTTATAATTCTAAACAAACAAAGGATCCAAAATAAAACATATTCACGAATATATTTGTTTCCCCAAGGGTAGTCAGCTACACCCATGCAACGAATTAAATTCCCTTTGTTTGAGCTTTCTTATATTATACACGACTTCTCTTTGACCTGTAGTATTAGTATACACAAGCTCATTAAGGTATAAAAAATGAGCGATATGCTTTTATCCTGTGAAGCATTCTTTTCACATTTCATTTAGAAGCATGATATCACTTTAATATTTGTTTTCAAATAAAATGTTAAATCACACTTAATTAGAATTTATCATGTTCGAAGGGGCTGCACTTGGTACATTCACTTATGAAATCTTCGATAAAAGTTTACCTTGAATATGTATATTTAAAATATACATATTGTAAAATACATGAGACTAAGAATAGTTACTCTGCTATCTATTAAATATATTTTTCAGTGAATGTGACTGACAGGTTAAAGGGTCAATAATATCTTAAAAATCGATCGTAACTTATATAGAGGCATATGAGAATTCTAAAAGACTGCGTAAGTTCTATGTACTTACCACAGATGACAATGCCCATTCATGGGTGCTCTAGTAATAGCTTTTTCCCCCAATGTCTTCCCTGAAAGAAAAATGTACTTGCATTTAGTACCTTCACATGAGTCGGTGGGGGGGAGGGGTAGATTACTGAATTAAGTCAGTGGTTCCTAAAATATGCTCCTAAGACCAGAAGCATCACTTACAGAAAAGCAGATTTTTGGCTAAAAGAGAGACTTACCCTATAACAAAGTCTGGGGCTCAGCAATCTGTTTTAACTAGCCTGTAGAGATTCTGATGAATGCTCAGGTTTTAAGCTCACTGGACTAAGCGATGTAACCAAGTGCAAGAAAAGTCATCCAATCATTATTTAAAAGCATTAATAAAAATCGTTCTATAATTGACCGACATTTACTGTATGCCTTCTGAGTGTCATATCATAATCTCTGGGAATAAAAAGTCAAATTAAGACACAGTTTTTGACTTCCAAGGGTTCACATTTCAGTAGAAAGCAGGTATATAAGCAAACAAATTGCGTGTAAAAACCAAAAGTGAGATGAAAAACAGAGAGCATGTTAGAGAACTTCATCCAAAGGGAAGGCTTCCCAGAGAAGTGCTTACCTAATCGTGCACAAAAATGAACAGGCTCGACACATAAATCACCCTGCCAAATCATTCCACTTAGTTTTAGAAGTAACTTTTCGTAATGTCATAATTACTTTGGATAGAGGTTTGTCTAGCGGCCTGAAAAACCAAAATGCTTGCAATGAAACTGGACAACATTCTGAAAATCCTTCTCCAAAAGGGGCTGCTTTGTTTTATACCATCTCCCTTTACCCTGCTCCATTTTGTTGTTTTTGTTGCCTTGAAGAGAATATCCAGGGATCTGCAAAATGCTCTTCTAAGTTAAGTGGATGATGTAATCTTTATAAATAAGGATCCTTAATTCTAAAACCATTCTGTTAATGTGTTAAGGTGGGACACTTCTATATTTTATAGCTCTATCCATTAAGGGAAATATCTCATGTATAAATCTACCTAAAGTGGAAAAAATTAAAAAGTGAAGTGTTTTAATACTGACATTACATTGTAGACCTATATTCAAAGAGCGATTTTTAAATAAACAATTGAAAAACATAGCTTTAAATGTACAAACGTTAAAAATGAAATCAGCATGTAGCTACTTTGCCAAATGAACAAAAATAGCTTTTAATGTACAACCACCAGCCTGCATATGACCGACCCAGCTTCCTTTTGTATTCTCAGGGTTATGGACTCTCCTCTATTTTAGGCTGGTGTATGTAGCTGAAGTCTGAAAGGAAAGCTGTTTCACTTACAAAATGGTACTTTGTGATCTATTTGAGGCACATGTATCGATCACTTAATTCTGGAAATTATAACAATGTTCCTTTAGATATAAGATTCATAGTTTACTTGGAATACAAATTATGATCAGAGTGCTTGTAAGACACACTGTGTAATGCTATACCCCATCCTGAGTTTTATGAAGGAATTCTGTGCTCTCCAGTGATCAAATCATGCCTTGGGGTAACAATTTTAAATATGCTATTATGGGGAAAACGAGTCAGCACGTCCTCCTCCCGCACACTGAGTTCCAGTGTCCCTCAACGCTGGTCTCAGCTCTAGCACACTCTGTCATCACCTTTCCTAAGCACTCACTACCCAAACACTGAAGTATATTGGGCTGTCTCCATGTTGATGTATCTAGCAAGTTCCTTAGCATGGCACCAACTTAATCACATTTACCTCCCTCCTCTCTTCCTTCTCTCCCTCCCTCAACCCCTCATTTTAACATCACTCCCGGACACAGTAATTTCAAATAAATATTTCCTAAATGGATAGAAAAAAAAAAGAACTATTTTTAATATATTTCAATATGTGAATGAGTAGAATACATCGTAGGCTTTTACTCATTTGTCTTGACACTATAAAGGTTTCTCATTTTTTAAGATACATCCTATTCCAATCTCCATTTTTGTCCCCAGATTTCTTCCCGCCTATTTCTTTTTCCATTTTTACCACCTCTTCCATGAACTCAATTAAACTTCTACTCTGTTTAAAATACAGATTCCAAGTGATTTCACCTAAGTGAAACTCTTACTTTCACAGTAAAGACTTCCCTGCATCAACCCCCAGCCGCTGCCGTCATATTCTTTCTGTGATTACTCTTTTAACACCTTGCATTCTCCTCTACACAACGTATTTCCGTTTGTTTCTTTATAATATATGGTTATTTCAATGATACTGCCCCCCCCCCCAAAGCCATAAGCTTGTCTACAGTCTGAGAACATGTGATTTTGCTCTCATTTCTACCTCCTATCACACACAGGACGACCCCTGATGCCCAGGGTAGGGCAGGAGCTTACAGGCAATAAAAAGTCTTTCCTACGTTAGCAGTTTACATAGCTAGACTGTGATTTTCTCAGGAGATACGAAAATAAATCAGTTTTTTCTCTTTGGTTAAATTTTTATTTACCCTAGAGTTAACAAACCTCTTCTCCAGAATTCGATTTTGTGTATGGCCTGCAAGATGGATCACTACAGAAAAACTGCCCCACAAAGCTGATGATGAATAATGTGGCAAGGAAATCTACAAGTGGAAGGAATATAATTACAAGGAGTTTGGAAATATTTCCTTCTTGGAAATAAAAAAGACAGGGAACTACCGTGGAATGAGATGTGTAGTATCATTATTTTCATGCTGTTTCTTCCTCATGCTAACTTAAAGAAAGAAAGCTTGGAGAAGAGAAAGTTTAGAATAAAAGAAGAAATTAAAGAAGTCTGATGTCAGATTATTGCCCCGAAGCTCAGAGAATTGGCAGCTAACGGGCTTTTTGCAAGAAAGAGTTTTGATATTAAGTGACAGAAATAGATATGTATAAAAGCTTTGACATTCTGGCTATTACTATGTTGTTATACGCTGTTGTTACTAGGGAAAATTTCAAAAAATATGCATAAAATGGTAGAGGACAGTATCATGAACCATCATGTACTGGATCAGTCAGCTTAAACAATGATCAACTCAAGACTAATCTTGTTTTATTGAGATAAATTTTGAAAAAAACAAAACAAAACACGGGGCTCCTGGGTGGCTCAGTCGGTTAAGCGACCAACCTCAGCTCAGGTCATGATCTCGCGGTTGTGAGTTTGAGACCCGCGCAGGGCTCTGTGCTGACAGCTCGGAGCCTGGAGCCTGCTTTAGATTCTGTGTCTCCCTCTTTCTCTGCCCCTCCCCTGCTCATGCTCTGTCTCTCTCGGTCTCAAAAATAAATAAAACATTTAAAAAAAAGAGAGAAAAAAAAAGACATTGAAGTTTAAGTAGTTATTTCTTTGTGGCACCTGAAGTTCTCCCTTATAGGAGTCAAGGAAGGTTATTTTAATTGTGCTGGAGATACCTATCCTCTGCCTCTTACTGTTCCTCAAATATTACCTAATTGTCTTTCTGTCATAAACTTAGTATCTGAAATTCGAGTTTTTAAGCTGTCTATTCTATTATACTCAAATATTTTTAAAGAATATATACCTTAGTCCTGAAAAAAATTTCTGGCCTTAGACTACATGTATTTTCCAGTACTAGGATATATAAAATAGATTAAATATATTGGTTTTAGCTAAGATAATTTGGCTTTAATTAAAATTCATTGATGGGTTATTATAGATAACAATTGTCACTTGAGAATAATCAATCTTTATAAAATACTTACCAATATTAGCATAATGTTTCTTTTCTTGTGCATTAGTAGATAGCTCATACATGTCTCCATAAGCGCGAGCAAACCTCCAAATAAACTCTATTTCATCTCTAAACTGAAAAGAAAAAATAGCACTATACATTAGATTGACTCAGTCACTTGATGAAACTATAAATGTTTTCCACTGTAACTTTTAAAAAATTAGGCAGATGAACTGGTATTTATAGATGACTGAATCTAGTCATGTGCATACAATGAATTTGTGCATAAAATTTGAATTTTAAATTCAAATATTCAGGCTACAAAAAGTGATTTAATAGGGTTACATTTGGATCTCAAAAATAATGAATGTTATCCAGACTCTACCTCTACACCAACATGGAAGAGAGAATCGATAGGTACCAGAATTTGTAAGTTTTCCCTGGTGGTAGTATCTTCTTCTTATTTCTAAGTTACCTACCTTCAATATGATGTCTCAGTGAGCATTAGAGATCACATATACTGGAAAGAGCAGTCACATTTTTAACCTATATTACCTAAAAATATAGTCATAATGCTGGAGATTTAAAAACTTTTAAACAATCTGTTTAGAGTTGCTGAAGCCTCAGACAAAGGATTTAAATTGCTCATGGGAAAGAAAGATTCATTGCTCACTGGGCTATTGAGAACCTCTTCTTACATCTGTCCTTTCTTTTTTCCTTCCTTCCTTCCTTCCTTCCTTCCTTCCTTCCTTCCTCTCTTTCTCTGTCTTTCTCCTTCTTTCTTTTTCTCTTTTTCTTTTTCTTTTTGTTGGTGGTTGTAGTGGGAAGGATGGGCTTTCCCAATTCAGCCCAATGTTAAACATTGAAAAACGACCATTAGTAGAAATGGACTGAAATACTGTACTGATAGCTGTTACATTAATAACTACAAGGCAGAAAACTTAAAATGTAGTTTTTCCTGCCCCAAGAGGAGTATGTCTTATTCTTTATCTTACAGAGTATGTATTAAATACAACAAATTAATAAATATCAAATAAAAAGAAAACTGTATAGTCATATCTCTGGTTCTCATATTCATGGTCTTAGAGCATAATAAACTCTTAGATTTACTTTTTTAAAGTTTAGTTTAGATTATAGAAAAATTTTGCATCAACCAATTTGGCTTGGGTAAACTAACCCAATTGTTACGGTCATAACATAAATGGGATAGCAGATTAAATAAAAATTAAAATCATACAGATGCTATTATCTCACATCTCTTACCTTTTCTTTGTGGTCACAAAGTAGTTCAAAACTCTCCATCTTGCTAGATTCATTCATACGTAAATTATCAACCTTCTGAAGAAGGACATCTAAATGTAATTCCTCTATGTGTGTGTTAAATGCCTTAGGGACAGGAAAACTCTGTTCTTCTGTGTCAGTATTAGCTGTAATATACCTAAAATTGCAGAAATAATAAATAATGATCAACTCTCTTGAAAGTTATAATAGCCAGAGTGATCCTTTTAAAATGCAAGACAATATGCTATTAGTACAGGAACAGATGAGTGACTGATGGAATAAAACAAAGGCCAGAAGTGGATCCATACATATATGGAAATGTGGTACATGATAGAGTTGGCAGGTGAGATCAGGGGGAAATTAAGGGATTGACGGAGGGGGGAGAATGGCTACTCCTATAAAAAAAACCAATGAAATTGAATTTCTATCATATAATATAAAAACAAGTCTGGATGATATAAGGAATTAAATGTTAAAAATAATTTTTTAAACTCTAAGTAGAGAGTATAGGTGAATACCCTTTAGTCTTTGGAGCAAAAAATTTTCTTCACCAAAATATGAAAGCATTAATTATAAATGATTATTAATTACACATGATTAATCAGCTTGACTATATTAAAATGAAAAACTGTTGCTAATCAAAAGACACTTTAAAAAATATAAAAATGCAAAATAAAAACCAGGAATGGATAGTTTTGCAACACAACTGGAGAACACAGATATCAAGAACACATAAATACTTTCCTAAAATTCAATAATAAAAACTCAGTGAACTCAACAGAAATATGCTTGAGAGATATAAATAGGCTTTCCCAAATGAGAAAATACATATAGTCAATAAACATAAGAAAAGATGTTCAGTGTTCAGCCAATTAGAGAAATACTAGCAAAGACCACAAAGAGATATTGCTTTCAGCTCATTTTGTTGATAAAAGGTAAAAAATCTGACAATACCAAATGCTGGGGAGGAAGTCAATCCACAGGATCTGATGAAGTGTAAATTGGTGAAACCCTCAGGAAAACACTTTGGAATTATCTTTTAATACTGAACTTTCACATACGCTAGGACCCAGTAACCCAGGTCTCTTGCCTATGTGCAGAAAGAGATGTATAATAAAAAGAGCAGTACTTTCAAATAGCAAACACCAGGAAACTAACTAAATGCCCATCAAAGAGTGGATGAATATTACACAACAGTCAAAATGAAAGAAACACAGTGATGTGCAAAATTATGAAGAAATCTTTTTTTTAATGTTTATTTATTTATTTGGAAAGAGAGAGAGAAAGAGTGTGTGCATGCACACGCAGTGAGGAGCAGAGAGAGAAGGAGACAGAGAATCCCAAGCAGGCTCTGTGCTATCAACCCAGAACCCAATGCAGGGCTCGATCTCGCAAACCATGAGATCGTGACCTGAGCCAAAATCAAGAGTTAAACACTTAACTAACTGAGCCATCAGGTGCCCCAATATGAAGGAATCTTAACAAACTTATATTAAGTGGGAAAAAAAGCTCTTAAAATTATATACAACACAATCCCCTTTCCATAAAAACAATCAAAATTAAATGTGTTTTAATATACACATGGATGCAATAAAATGATGCATTAAAAAGAAGGAATGAACAATATACATTATAGATTCACGATTATAGTTATCTTCAGGTGAGGGGAGGCAGGGGAGCCAAATGTTTGATGAGGACTACTGTCTACATCCTATCTTTTGTTTTAGGACGTGGTTTCATGGATGCTTTCACATTATTTATAATAACTAACTAAATGAATAAAAGTGGCACATGCATGGACCAGTCATGAGAGTTTGTAAGAGCTAAAAGTAGTTTTAGTCCAATTCTATGCACCTGAGGTATAATAAGAAAATAATAACCAAAAGGTGTAATTAGCTGAACATCGGGCATAATACTCTTTAGAGCAAAAAGCTTTAAATCTAAAGAGGGACACAACACACTAAAAATGGTTCAATTTATGATAAAGAAAGAGCAGTTTTAGACTTCTATGCATCTACAAACACGAGTCTCAGATATATAGAAAACACAAATTAACACACACAAGGAGAAACTGAATCCACTATCAGAATGGGAGATTTGTAACGTAAGATTCTAAGTAATTGATAAAGTGTGAGAGAAAGTAAGGATACGATTTAAACACCGTATGAACTAGCTTAAATACAATCAAGATACTGGAACTAGACACAGAACCCCTGGAAAACAATGTCTCTTCCAGTATATATGGAATATTTATGAAAACAGCCACGTACAGAGGGCCATGAAGCAAGCGACAAATGATAATAATCTATTGTGTAGACCACATTCCCTGTTCACAATGCAACTAAGTTAGACATCACCACTAAAAGGTAGGAGAGAAAACCCCAATATTTAAAAATAATTGATGTGGCTCAGTCAGTTAAGCGTCAGACTTTGGCTCACATGAGCTTGTGGGTTCGAGCCCCGCGTCAGGCTCTGTGCTGACAACTCGGAGCTTGGAGCCTGCTTCAGATTCTGTGTCTCCCCCTCTCTGCCCCTTCCCCACTCGTGCGTTCTCTCTCTCTCTCTCTCTCTCTCTCTCTCTCTCTCAAAAATAAACATTAAATTTTTTTTTTAATTAAAACAGTTCACAGCTCCAATCATCATCTCATTCATATAAAATCCTAATGAATCCACAAAAAGTTATTAGAACTAATAAACGAGTTCAGTAAGGTTACAAGATAGAAGATTAACTTATAAAAGTCAATTGTATTTCTGTAAATCTAGCAATGAACAATCCAAAAATGAAAACAATTTCACTTACAATATTATTAAAAAGAATAAAATTCTTAGGATTGCATTTAACATAAAATGTGCAAGACTTGTACATTGTAAACTATAAAACATTGTTGAAATTAAAGAATATGATCTAAATGTATGAAAAGAAATCTCATGCTCATGAATCAGAAGATCTAGTATTATGATGATGGCAGCACTCCCCAGATTTACCTACAGATTCAAAGCAGTTTCTATTAAATCTCAGCTGGTAACATTTTCCCCCAGAAATGAGTAAGCTGATCCTAAATTTCATATGGAAATGCAAGGGACCTAATATAGCCAAAAGAATTTTGTAAAATAAGAGCAGTCAGAGAATTCACACTTGCAATTTTCAAAATTTACTATCAAGTCATAGTAATCAAGATAGTACTGTCAGAAGGCTGATAGACATGGAATAGAGATTAAGGGCCTATTAAGAATGAAGGGTCCAGGGGCACCTGGGTGGCTCAGTCGGTTGAGCGTCCGACTTCAGCTCAGGTCACGATCTCGCGGTTTGTGAGTTCGAGCCCCGCGTCAGGCTCTGGGCTGATGGCTCAGAGCCTGGAGCCTGCTTCCGATTCTGTGTCTCCCTCTCTCTCTGCCCCTCCCCCATTCATGCTCTGTCTCTCTCTGTCTCAAAAATAAATAAACATCAAAAAAAAAATTTTTTTTTTAAAAAGAATTAAGGGTCCAGAAATAAACCCTTATGTTTATTATGAGCAATTTGTTTTGACAAGAGTACCAAGACAACTCAGTGGAGGAAATAATTTTATTTTCAACAAATAGTACTGGGACAAATAGATATCCATATACAGAAGAATGAAGTTGAACCTATACCTCGCACCATATATAAACATTAACTGAAAATGGATCAAAAGTCTAAATGTAAGAGCTAAAACTGTAAAACACTTAGAAGAAAACACAGGAGTAAATAGTTGTGACCATAGACTAGGCAATGATTTCATAGATATGACATTATAAGCACAGGTGACAAAAGAAAAAATAAACAAGATAGATTTTATCAAAACTTAAAATTTGTGGGGCGCCTGGGTGGCTCAGTCGGTTGGGCGTCCGACTTTGGCTCAGGTCATGATCTCGCGGTCCGTGGGTTCGAGCCCCGCATCGGGCTCTGTGCTGACAGCTCAGAGCCTGGAGCCTGTTTCAGATTCTGTGTCTCCCTCTTTCTCTGACCCTCCCCTGTTCATGCTCTCTGTATCAAAAATAAATAAATGTTAAAAAAAAATTAAAAAAAAAACTTAAAATTTGTGCTTCAAAGCAATTTTTTTCACCAAGAAAATGAAAAGATAATTCACAAAATGGAAGAAAATATTTACAAATCATATATCTGATAAGGGACCTACATAGAGAATATATAAAGAAACCTTACAACTCAATAATAAAAAGAGTTGTATAAAAAAAAATAACTGAACTTAAAAATGGAAAAAGGATTTAACAGATATTTCATCAAAAGATGATAACAAATGGCCAATGAACACACAGAGATGCTCAACATCTTTAGTCACTAGGGAAACGAAAATCGAAACCACAGTGAAATATCACTTCATAGCTTCTAGGATGGCTAAAATAAAAAAGACAATCACAACTGTTGATAAGAATATGGAAAAACTGGAACTCTCCTACACTGCCAATGGGGCTGTAAAATGCACACGCATCAAGTTTGGAAAAACAATTCAGTAGTTCCTCAAAATGTTTAACACGGAGTTATCATATGACTCAGCAATTACACTCCTAAGTACACATCCAAGAGAGCTGAAAACATATGTCCACACAAAAACCTGTATAGGAATGTGCATAGAAACTTAATTCGTAATGGCCAAAAAATGAAAACAACCCAAATACCCATCATCAGATGAAAGGGTAAACAAAATGAATAAACGATGAAATATTATTTGGTAATACAAAGGAATGAAGTACTATTGTATGATATGACATAACAGCCCTTGAACACATTACTTAGTGAAAGGCCACGTATTATTATGATTCCATTTTATGAAATGTACAAGATAAGCAAAACCACGGAAACAGAAGGTAGAATAATGGTTGAGAAGGCCTGAGGATGAGGAGAGAATGAATGGATACACAGTACAGGGTTTTCTTTTGAATAATGAAACTGTTTGGAAATTAGAGAGTGGTGATGGCTATATAACTCTGTGAATAAACTAACTCCCACCAAATTATACACTTTAAAAGAGTGAATTTTATAGTATATGAGTAATATACTCAATAAGGACTTTATTTTTATAAGAAAAAACAAAAACGTGAATAGTCCTATAGCCATTAAATAAATTAAACCAAAATCTATTTCAACACACACACACCACAGATTGAGAGAGAAAGAGAGACAGGGAGAGAGAGAATCAATTTCCCTTAAGGGGAATTCTATCAAATATCCAAAGAATTAGATTTATTCAAATTCTTGCAAGGAATTCAAAAAGAGGGAAAACCTCTTAGCTCCTTTTTTGAAGCTGATGAAACTGACACCAAAATCAAACAAACATAGTGTAAGAAATGAAAATTATACACCAATTCCACACATAAATACAGATGTAAAAATATCAACCAAAGGTATCAGAGACATCACAAATATCAACCAAAAACTGCAACAAACGTGAAAGAATGCATCATAACCAAACTGGATTTCTCCCAGGAATTACAAGCGTGGCTTAATATTAGAACATTTCTCTAGCACAACAAGTAGAATTAGAAAAACTGCATGATCATTTCAGCGGTTACCGAAACTTTTTTTTCAATAAATGCAATAATACCATGTTAGGACAAAGGAATACCAAACCCATAAATAAGGAATAGAAGGGGTCTTCTGAACACAGTAAAGGTTATATGCCAATAACTATAATACATTTCACACTTAATGATGAAACATTAGAAGCATTCTCCTTAAAATAAGAAATAGAAAAGGACGTTCAATACTGTTGCTTCTAATCATCAATGTACTGCAGGTCCCATTAGCACATTAAAAGGAAACAAATAAAAATTATAAGCATTGGGAAAGAAGAAACAGAAGTTTGGAGTTTATTCAATAGAAAAAACTCTAGAAGAAAAATTACACAAAGCTAATCAACATTTATGATCAATTTTTGAAAACCAATCATGTTCTTATATCTATAAAACAAGTTAGAGAATGTAACTTCATAAATTATAATGTTTACAATAGCAGGAAAAATACATGGTACCTAGGGTAAAATTCCACATTGGTTTTTGTTTTTACTTTTCGATAGAAAATTATAAAAATACTATTTGGTGACATTAAGAATATCTAAATAATTAGAAAAAGATACCATGGATAGGAAAACTTAACATTGAACCAATTTCATATAGCCCCAAATTTAACTACACTTTAATGCAATTCCAGTCAAAACCACAATGTTTTTTTTTTTTTCCTATGGAACTTACCTGACTCTAAAATCAATATGGAAGGGCAAGTACAAGAAGAGCAAAGACACTTTTAAATAACAGCCATCAGTGCTGTAGTATAAAGGATAAAACTACAAGAAGTCAACGTGGTAATGGCATAGCAATAGACAAACTGGCCAATAAAACAAAAGAGAACATCTAGGCTAGTCTCTTCCCCACATTTAGAAACACTCAAGTGTGGGGAAACTGTTTTCCTACTTTGGACAGTAATCTTCTAACTGGGCATTTATCAAAAATTACCAAAAAGTTTTAAAAGCAAATTTTAAAAACAGGGCATATCTAAACAGGTCTGGGAAAACTCGAACATGTGTTAATTTTGGGTTAGAGCTCAGATCTGGACTAGGCCGGGGAAAGGCAGTTCATAGATTATCGGATGTCAGAATTTTCTTTTAGCAGGTCTGGAGAGTCCCACCTTAAAATGTCAAATTTACTTACAAACATTTGTCATTTCATGTACTTTTCTGGCCCTATTTATTGCTCCCAATTTGAATAAGAACTATGCCTTTTCCCCTACGCCTTCATTTCTTCTGCACAATTACTTGCTTCGATAGCAACAATAGCATCTCTAAAGGTATCACTGCACTATTTAAAGAGAAAATGACATTATTTTCTAGGAAAAGAAAGTAGTGTGTTTATAAAAGTATATCAGTAGTGAGCGGCATCAGAACAGGCAAAAACATGCCTGGCTATAGCACCGTGTCATCCCCCACATAGGCACCCTGATCAGTTCCTTTTGTTCAGCCTTACCTAACACCTCATTCCCTCCAACATTTTTTTTCCAAAAGATACACACCAAGAGAGACTGATGTCAGCAAGATGGTGGATAGGAAGCTCTAGGCTCTCATTCTGACATGGAAACACTAGATGAACAACAGGCAGAATGAAACGGCTTTGTGGGAGATTTAGAAGCTAGTCAAAGATTTGGAACAACAAAGTGAATGTCAAATCAAGAAAAAGCCATACTCGCAGTGGTAGGAAACTTCCTGGCATTTTTGTTCACCCTTGCCTCACCCCTCCCTGGCATCATACAGCATAGACGGGAAGAAGTTGTCCAATTCCCAGCTCCTCCCTTGGGAAAGGAGAAAAAGAGTGGATTTTGTTTGCAATGTCCTGGCATGTCTGATGGCTTCCTGAGAGACTGGTTTCTGTTTTGCTTGCCTTAGAGCTTAGACAGAAATGAAGACATCATTGGATATCAGACTGGAGATTGCTAAAAGCAGTGGCAGGCACCGTGGCATGTGAGAACTATAGGAGTCTGCAAACTCATGGGTGCATTTGTGAGAGATTATAGGGAGAGGAACACAATGAGATCTAAAAACAGGGGTAAGGCTCACCGAAATTAAGATATTTAGGGATGCCTGGGTGACTCAGTCGGTTAAGTGTCCAACTCTTGATTTCAGCTCAGGTCATGATCTCATGGTTGTGAGATTAAGCCACATGTTGGGCTCCACAATGGGTATGGAGCCTGCTTGGGATTCTCTCTCTCTTTCTGCCCCCACTCAAAAAATAAAATTAAACAAAATTGAATAAAATTAAAATTAATTAAATTAAATAGATATGTAAAAAGTCATGTATATAGGATAATTAGGAGGAAAATACACACAAACAGGCCCAAGGAAAACTAATGACTAGAAAAGACCTGACAGTCCTTAAGCCCTTGCACTGGGCTAATTAGCGAGGGTCTTCCGCTGCATGGAGTCAATCTACAAAGGCCAGGCTAGGTGGCTGTTTTTCAAATTTGTAATTTTCAACAAAAGATTATGAACCATAGAAAGAAATAGGGAAAGATGGACAAAATAAATGAACAAAACAATGAACAAAATAAATTTCCAGAACTTGACTCTAAAGAAATACAGGCTTTAGACTTACAAGACAACAATTTTAAAAACAATGGTGGTGAGTATGCTCTAAGAGCCAAAGGAAAACACGGAGAGAGAACACAAGAAAATCAGGAAAACAATATATAAACAAAATGAGAATATCAACAAAGAGCTAGAAATTATTTTTTTTTTAATCAAACAAATTTTGGAGCTGAAAAAATAAAATAAGTAACTTAAAAAATTCACTAGAGAGGATCAACAACATACTCAAACAAGCAGAATAAAGTATCAGCAAACATGAAGAGGGATTATTTTAAATTGATGAATCTGAAAAGTCAAAAAAAAAAATGAAATAAAGAAAAGTGAACAGAGCCTAAGAAACTCTGCAGAATAACATAAACCAGACCAATATACATATTATTAGAATACCAGAAGAAGAGAGAAAGGGACACAGAGCTTATTTTGTGGAATAATGGCCAAAAACTCCCCAAATTTAAAGAAAGATATAGATATACAAATATAAGAAGCTCAGTGAATTCCAAGTAGGATAAATCCAAAGAAATCCACACCAAGACAAACCCTCAAACTGTGGAAAATTAAAGACAAATTTTAAAAATCTTGAAAGCAGCAAAAGAAAATACTTATCACATATAAAGGATCTCCAATAAGATTATGAATGGATTTCTCAGCAGAAACCTTCTGGCCTGAAGGCAGTGGGATAATATATTTAAAGTGCTGAAAGAAAAAACAAACTGTCACCCAAAACTTCTATATCCAGCAAAACTGACCTTCAAAAAATAAGAGAGAAATTAAGACATTCCCAGATAAACAAAAGCTGAGTTCTTTACCTCTAGAACTGTACTACAAGAAATGCTAAAGTGAGTCCTTCGAGTTGAAATGAAAGGACATTAGCAGCAACTTGAAGCCATATGAAAACATGAAGTTTTTGATGAAGGTAAATACATGGATAAATTTATTATAATTTTGGCTTTTTATTATAATTTTGGTTTTATTATAATTTTGGCTCATAACTCCTTTTTTATTCTTTTACAGTATTTAAAAGAAAAAAAGCATAAAATAATGATAAATCTGTATGGCTACATTATATATAAAGATATAATCTGTGATATCAATAACTAAATGAGGGGTGGAGCTATCAAAGGAGAAGAGTTTTTTTTTTTAATGTTTTTATTTATTTTTGAGAGAGAGACAGAGCGTGAGTGGGAGTGGGGGGAGAGAGAGAGAGAGGGAGACACAGAAGCTGAAACAGGCTCCAGGGTCCGGGCTGTCAGCACAGAGCCCAATGCAGGGCTCAAACTCAGGAGCCATGAGATGACCTGAGCCGAAGTTAGAGGCTTAACCGACTGAGCCATCCAGGCACCCCAAGGGGAAGAGCTTTTGAATGCAATTGAAGTTCCATTGGTATCAGTTTAAAATAGATTGTTATAACTTTAGGATATTATATGCAGTGCCCATGGTAAACACAAAGAAAATATCTACAGAATACACATGAAAGGAAATGGGAAGCGAATCAAAATGTGTCATTGCAAAAACTCAAGTAAATGCAAAGTAAGGCAGTAGTAACAGAAGAAATGAAGGATTAAAAAAGCTATAAGACATATAGAAAACAAATAATAAAATGGCAATAGTAAGTTAATCTCTATTAATCAATTTAAATTAGTAATTATTTGGTCATTAATTTAAATTACCAATTAATTAGTAATTAACTTAAATGTAAATGGATTAAATTCTCCAATCAAAAAACACAGGTTGGTAGAAAAGATTTTTTCTTTTTTTTTAAGTTTGTTTGTTTTTTTTTGTTTGTTTGTTTGTTTGTTTGTTTTTTTGAGAGAGAAAGAGCACCAGCTGGGGAGGGGCAGAGAGAGAGAGAGAGGGAGACACAGAATCCAAAGCAGACTCCAGGCTCTGAGCTGTCAGGACAGAGCCTGATGTGGGGCTTGAACTCACGAACTGTGAAATCACGACCTGAGCTGAAGTCAGATGCTCAATCGACTGAGCCACCCAGGTGCCCTGGTAGAAAAGATTTTAAAAACCAGGATCAAGTATATGCTGTCTATAAAAGACTCACTTTAGAACTAAAGACACATATGGGTTGAAAGTAAAAAGATGAAATAGATGCTTCATGTAAATAATAACCAAAAGAGAACAGGGTTGGCTATATCAAACAAAAATGACTTTATGTCAAAACTTTACAAGAGACAAAGAAGGACATTATATCTCAATAAAAGACTCAATTGACAAGGAATATGTAATATTCTTCATATATTTACATTAGAGGTCCTAAATATATGAAGCAAACATTGACAGAATTAAAAGGAGAAATATACAGCAACATAATAACAGTAGAAGACTTTGATATGTCACTTTCAATAATGGATAGAACAACCAGATAGAAGATCAATAAGGAAACAGAGGATTTGAATATCATTATAGAACAATTTGACCTAACAGACAAATACAGAATAGTCCACTCAACAACAGAAGAATACATTGTTCTCAAGTGAACATGGAACATTCCCCAGCGTACATCATATATTACACAAAACAAGTCTTAATGAATTTTAAAAGATTTAAAATCATACAAAGCATATGTATTGATTGCAATAAAATGAAAGTGTAAGTCAACAGCAGAAGGAAAACTAGAAAATCCACAAATAAGTGGAAATTAAACAATACACTCTTAAACAACAAATGAGTCAAAGAAGAAATCACAAGGGAAATTAGAGAATATCTGGAGTCAAAAGAAAGCAAAAAACACAACATACCAAAGTGTGCAGGATGAAGTGAAAGCAGTGGTAAGGGGGGAATCTATAGTTATAAATGCTTTCATTAAAAAGAAAGATATAAAATCAACAATCTAAATTTATAGCTCAAGAGACTAGAAAAAGAAGAGTAAACTAAATCCCAAGTTAGCAAAAGAAAGGAAATAAAAAGATGAGAGCAGAAATTAACATAATAGAGAATTTCTTTTAAAGAGAAAAATCAACGGAACCAAGAATTGGTTCTTCAGAAAGATCAACAAAATTGACAAACCTTTAGCTGAACTAAGAAAAAAAGGATAGAAAATCACATCACTGAAATCAGAAATGAAAGAGGAATATCACTATCAATTTTACAGAAATAAAAAGGGTTATAAGAGAGTACCATCAAGGATAGCGTGCCAACAAACTGGATAACCTAGATGAAACTGACAAATCCCTAGAAACATACCACCTACTAAGACTGAATCAGGAAGAAACAGAAAATCCGAACAGATCTATAACTAATAAGGAGATTGAATTAGTAATCAAAAACTTCCTAACAAATGAAAGCCCAGGATCACATGGCTTCACTGGTGAATTCCACCAAACATGAACTAGTTCCTAAAACTCCCCAAAACATTAACTAGTTTCTAAAGAATTAACTAGTTCCTCAAACTCCCCAAAAAGTTGAAGAGAAAGGAATATTTCCTAGCTCATTCTATGAGGAGGTCATCATTACCACGATCCCAAAGCCATACAAATATGCTATAAGAAAACCAGACCAACAGCTCTGATGAATACTGATGCAAAAATCCTCAAAGAAATAACAGCAAACAGAATTTGAAAGCACATTAAAATGGTTATACACCATGACCAAGTAGGAATGCAAGGGCAGTTCACCATATGAAAACCAATGTGATATACCACATTAACAGAATTAAGGGAGGGGGGGAACATGTGAGCATTTCAATTGGTGCAGAAAAAAGCACCAGACAATATTCAACACCCAGTCATGATAAAAATGTGTAGCAAACCAGCAACAGAAGGAAACTACCTCAACATATTATAGGCCATTTATGAAACGCCCATAGCTAATATTATACTCAATGGTGAAAGACTGAAAGCTTTTCCTCTAACCACAGAAACAAGACAAGAGTGACTGCTTTTGCCACTTCTATTCAGTACAGTACTAGGAGTCCTAGCCAGATCAATTAGGCAAGAAAAAGAAATAAGATACCTACATCAGAAAGGAAGAAACAAAATGATCTCTTAGCAGATGACATGATCTTATATGTAGAAAATCCTAAAGATTTCACACATGCACACACACACACACACACACACACACACAATTAATAAGCAAACTCAGCCAAGTTTCAGAATGTAAATCAATTTGCAAACACCAGTTGTTTCTATACATTAACAAGAAGCAATCTGAAAAGGAAATAAAGAAAATGACTCTGTAATAACATCAAAAAGAATAAAATACCTAGGAGTGAACTTAACAAAGGAATGAGAGATTTGTACACTTAAAACTATAAAACATTGCTGAAAAAAGTTAAAGACGACTCAATTGGAAATCTCATGCCATGGATTTGGAGACTTAATATTGTTAAGATGTCAATACTACCCAAACAATTTATAGATTCAGTGCAATCCCTCCCAAAATTCCAACAATGTTTTTTGTAAAGGTTGAAAAATCCATCCTACAAATCATATGGAATCTCAAGGGACTGCGAATAGCCAAAACAACCTTGAAAAAGAATAAAGGTGGAGATATCATACTTCCTGATTTTAAAACTTATTACAAAGCTACAGTAATCAAAATAATGTGGGCTGACATAAAGTTAGACATATACATCAATAGAACAGAAAGCCCAGAAATAAACTCTTACATATATGGTCAAATGATTTTTGACAGGGGTGGCAAGACTATTCAATGGAGAAAGGGAAGTCTCTTCAGCAAATGGTGCTGGGAAAGCTGGATATTCACATGCAAAAGAATGACATTAGACCCTCTATATGCAAAAATTAAAAATTAACTCAAAATGGATCATTTAGTAAATGTAAAATCCAAACTATGAAACTCTTAGAAGAAAACATAGGGGAAAACTTCATGACATTGTATTTGGTAATGATTTCTTGCATATGGCAACAAAAGCACAGACAACAGAAGCAAAATAGATAAACTGGACATCAAAATTAAAATAAATTAGACATCAAAATTAAAATTAAATTCTGTCCATCAAAGGACATAATCAACAGAGTGAAAGGCAACCCACATAATGGGAGAAAGTATTTGTAAATCATATATCTGATAAAGGATTAATATCCAGGATATATAAAGAACTCCTACAACTCAACAACAAAAAGCAAAGAACCCAATTAAAAAATGGGCAAAGGGTTCGAAGGAATATTTTTCCAAAGAAGATATACAAAAGGCCATGAAAGGCACATGAAAGAATGCTCAATGTCACTACGCATTAGGGAAATGCAAACCACAATAGGATGCCACCTTGCTAGGATGGTTACTGTCAAAAACTAGAAAAGAACAAGTGTTGGTGTGGATGTGAGAAACTGAAATCCTTGTGAGCTCTTGGAGGACCATAAAATGGTGCCTCTGTGCTATGGAAAAAATACGGTAGTACGTCAAAAAATTAAAAACAGAATTACCATACAATCCCAGTAATTCCATTTCTGGATATATAATCAAAAGAACTGAAAGCAGAGCCTTGAAGAGATCTTTGTACACCCACGCTCATAGCGGCATTATTCATCACAGCCAAAAGGTAGAAGCAACAACAAAAGTGTCCATCAACAGATCAAGAGATAAGTAAAATGTGGTATATACATTCAAAGTAATACCACAAATTCACAGAGACAGAAAGTAGAAGGGTGGTTGCGGGATGGGAGAGTGGGAGATGATTGTTTATTGGGTCCAGAATTTCCGTTAGGAAGATGAAAAAAATTCTGGAGATAAATGGTGATAATGGTTGCATAACCATATGAATGTATTTAATGCCACGAAACTTAAAAATGGTTAAGACAGTAAATTTTATGTGATGTGTATTTCACCACAAATAAAAAACTGAAGTAGAAAAAAAACTTTTTTAAGATACACGCTAAAAGGAGGAGAAAAACGCAAAAGTAAAAGTAACATCTTAGCCCAATGATATAGGTTTAGGGGGCATTTTATCATGACATACAATTGAAAATAATGCCAATTCCTTTCCTCTACAAAGACCAGCTATATTCTAACTTAAGTATTTTTAATGGCCTATATGCGTTTTCCATTCATTACTTATTCTGATAAACATTTATAAACTTTAATACAGTGTGAAAAAATTGAAAAATATTTACTCAAAAATAAAATTTCGGGAGACATTTTTTAAAATAAAAATTTTATTTAAAAAAATTTTTTAATAAAAATTTTGGAAAAAGTCTGAAAAATATTCACTTTTAAAAATAACGACTGGGGCGCCTGGGTGGCTCAGTCTGTTGGGCGGCCGACTTCGGCTCAGGTCATGATCTCGCGGTCTGTGAGTTCGAGCCCCGCGTCTGGCTCTGTGCTGACAGCTCAGAGCCTGGAGCCTGCTTCGGATTCTGTGTCTCTCTCTCTGCCCCTCTCCCGCTCATGCTCTGTCTCTCTTTCTCGGTCAAAAATAAATAAACATTAAAAAAAAAAATTAAAAAAAAAAAAACCGACTAATCTATGAATCTATTACCTCTGATATCGAGTTCTCTGAAGTCCCAGACATGCACACACAAATGTATATGAAAAGTATTTAGTCAAAATAACTGGTTTCAATATTGAAATATTCTACATGTTTCCATTATAATATGTTTATTTATAATTTGATCCTTATATTAGTAAAAATATCATCTGTCAGGGGGATGTCTGGCATGAGAAATGCAGCTAACAAGGCTAATATAAATGAAAATTTGCGAATTACGGAATATAGCTCTAGAGATGACATGGTAGGAATACTGTCCCTCATGATTAGAGTAGGATAAAAGAAAATGTTAAAACTCTCAAAGAATGTCATACATTTAGAAGATCTATATATCAATGTTTGATATTATTTTCAGATCACAGAAATAATTACAATCATCACCCAGAAATTTGAGACTAGTCAATTTGTAAGCAATTTGTTAAAAGCCAGAAACAGATTAATAACCTTTGACTTCCAAACTCCAATAATGTCAATAAACTATCTTTCAAAAAAATGACAGCAGTTACAGTTAAATTTAGAATGCAACATGAAGGTCTTTTTTCCCCCAAAAATGCAGTGAAATTTAGGAAGACAGATTTCTGTGAGAACTTGAGCAACGAATACCATGGACTATGGAGCATGCCTGGTGGTAAAATTTCTGCTTTGAGCTACCCTTCGAAGAAAAGGCAAAGTCTGAGGCGACCTTATTTTAGGAACTGTAATAGATGAAGATGTGTCTTCATCTTGAGATGAAATAGCAATGTTTTCATCTTCCACGGAATCTGAAGCAATGTCATTCTGAGGTGGGATAAAGCTGGTGGCATTTTTACAAAGTGAAGAAAATCCAACATGACAGAGAAACAGGGGAAGTTACTCTTTGAGAGGGATGCTATTGAATCCTAGGTGGAAAATGAAAGATACAGTGACTTTGAGAACCAGGATGAAAGGAAACTTTCCTTGATTGGCCTCTTCCTTCGGTATCAGTAGCAATCTTGCCTTGTTGACAGGAATAGAAAATAGTGGGAAGAGAAAGTAAGGTGGCCGTGCTGTGTTGGTAGATGCTTCCATCAACAGTGTTCTGATGGGTTGAAGAGTTAGCTTTTGCTTCAAAATTCATAGAACACCTAATGTTATATTTGGGAGAACAAGAGCTTATATATTTTTCAGCACTAGTCATAGTTGAGCTTTTAGAAACGGTTTCAACTTCATCTGGATTAAAGATTTTATGACATCTTGATTGAAGATCAAAAAAACTAGTGCTCTCGTAACAGGAAATTATACTAAGTCTAGGGGCAGAGAAAAGTCTTTGGGATCTAAGGCCAAAATGGTTTGAGGAGAATTTTACATCACTGAAGCTGCTTTTTTCTTGAGAATCAAAATTGGCTCTACTTTGTTGACAGTCGGGGAAAATACCGCTTTTCTGAAATTTCACAAATAAAGAATATTTTCTTCCAGAGAAAGATGAGTGAGTAGATGCACTTGATGAAGAAGATAAATTTTTACTTCCTCTGCGTGAACTGACTTTACATACTGCAGATAGACGGGTTCTTTTAGGATCAAGAGATATAGTTCGATGAGTAATGGAAGAGAATCCAAGGTGCCGGTGGTCTGAAGTAACTTGATCTGCAGGATAATTTGGTAGCAAGCTCTGGTCGTCTTTGCAGTGGCTAGAGTGAGAAAAGTGTCAAATGAGGCAAAAAAGTAGGGAGCAGAGGTGAAAACCTGCCAAGGCTCCTGAAGAATAATATCCACTTTATCAATATGGAAACAATGGGGAATGAGAAAATAATGGCGTCTGAATTCATGGTCACCCAGATGTACCCCCACGGAATGCCCTAGTCTAAAAGATTATCTCTACCAACACAATACCTGCCCAATCTACTAAATTGGGGGAAGATAAGTTGAAAGACTCAGGGAAACAGGCAAAAAGAAAGATCAGGGGAAATATACAAGAGGGCTGGAGAACAAAAGTCTCCCCTGAAGGAAAGGGTAGGTCTTCCTGTTTCAAATCATAATATCTGTTTGAGACTCTTGAACTACTATATTTAAAGGAGTTAAGTAGAATAAATTTATGCCCTGTTGACTACTACATTTTAAAATATTAACCATGATGGATGAAGTGGGACCTCTCTAGAGAGAATACTGTAGATAAATATCCACATATTCCAGAGATTCAGTTACTATGGGAAACCAAAGGAAGCGATAAAGCTTGGTTTATGAATGCTTCAGTGTTCTTTAGCACATGAAACATATGTAACAGTGGGTTTTCTTTTTCTTTATAAAGGCTTACCTTAAGCATTTTCCCATGTTGAATTTAATCCAAAGTAAATCTCTCCCTTCCTTTCTAAGCCATCATCCTTAAGCCATAAAATGCCCTGTGTAGGTGGAACAGGTCAGAAGACTGAATGTTTAAGCTCCACGTGGAATTAACATGGCAATAACACAGAATGTGATGACAGCAGACTCTAGAATCTAATGACATCAGGTCAGGATAAAATTGTTCTGTGGCTCGCCTTTCTGAAAAGCTGCAATTCATGTGACTGGGGAATGTATTCTCTAATTCCATCGTGTTCAAGGAGTCAGCCAACAAATCAAGGACGAGAAAACAGTAGGATAAAGGCAGCAATGTATATAATATCTGCACAATCCTTTGCCCAGGACTGTCTCTCTCACTAGCTGCCCTTGGCCTACTAATTCTTTCTACTTTCACACGAACACTCCTAAAGGCTTTACACCCTCCGGTGATATGGAAAAGTGACCATTACAGACTTTGGTCAAAAGATGTATTGAGAAGGAAAACAGAAACATAAATAACAAACATCATTCCCCCCAAAATGCAACAAACCTTATCTACATTGGCAGCAAAGGCTGCCATCTGAAAAGTGTGGGCCACATGCGCAGATTACGGAGATCTGTGTGCGACTGTTTCTGACCCCGGGAAACAGCTTATACTCATTTCAAGACAAGGTTAACACAGTTTTCAGAAAAGAAATACTGTCCTCTCCTTTTCCAAACCAACCTGGAGCATTAGCTGTATAACAGGTGTGTGTGTGAAGTCACAGATGACATAAAAAACTGCCTCAAAAACATTTCTACTCCTCAATATCTTAAATACCCTGTTACTACCTCTTGTTTCTGTTCCCTTCCTCACAGTCTTCTTTGGGAAACCTTTGGACAAAATATTTTTCAAAAGGCCTAGGCCTCTCTAATTTTCATCATACAACTGTCAGTTTGGTAATCTGATTTTACCCTCCATATGAGCTAATACGTTCATTACCATTAATGTTTCATATGTGGTTCTTGGGTCAGAGAGACAGGACTTTCTTTGGCGCACAGCAAATCAAGCAGTATGATCACCGGCATCCACGTGCTGGTTCTCCCAGACCCCAGGTCCCACAGGGGCATTTGCGTCACTGATTTGCGTGACAAAGAAAGGATCGCTCAGTTTAGGGAATCCACCACTTTCACCACAGACAGTGAGCAAATCTGCTAAGAAACACGCAGTTGGCCCTGGAGGGAAACGTGACCTCATTCCTCAGGGTTTCTCACCACAATCCTGAGATTTGGCCTCGATATACAGTGGTCAGGCAGACCTTACACCCTTCCCAAAAATTAGCTCAAGACGGAACACAGACCTCAGTATAAAATGCAAAACTGTGAAACTCCCAGAAGATACCACGGGAGAAAAAAAAACCTAGATAAATTTGGGTGTGGCAATGACTTTTTAGATGGAACACCAAAGGTCTGCTCCCACTTCCTGGATCAGTCTTCAGTCCTTCTTTGGCAGGCTCACCCACTTCTGCCCGTTCCGGTCGGTACTGGTTCCAAAAGGCTCTGTACTCCACCTCTTCGCTCTTCCCATGTGACACATTCTGCCCGAGCAATGTCAGCCGTTCCTAGAGCATCAGCTTCGTACACATTCTGGAGGGATGCCTGGAACAGGAGCATCTTTCCCCGAAGACATGCTTCTCGCAGCCCCTCGGCTGCTTCCTTTCACAGGCCTCAGGCGGGTGAATGCCCAAGCTGGCAGTGACTTCCATCTATTGCCAAGTCCTGCCCAGAGGGTCTAACAACTGGCTCTACGATGCAAGGGAAGACTTGGCCCTTGTTGCTGTTGTTGGCCTTTGGGGCTCCGGCTAAAACTGGAATACAGTGTCTCTCTTTAACATTCTCTTACATTTTTTTTTGTTAATTCTGTTTGACTTGTGAGGCTTTGTTTTATTTCCTAATGGATCTTGAGTGTGAACCCAGTGCCTAGCACAGAGTAGACACTCTCATTGAATGAATAAAAGGAACGCCAAGTTTTACCTTCCTTTGTTGTTTCATTTTTATTTTTTATAAAGTTTATTTATTTTGAGAGAAGGGAAGAGAGAGAGAGAGAGGAAATACAAGTGGGGGAGGGGCAGAGAGAGAGAGAGACGGAGAGAAAGAGAATCCCAAGCAGGCTCTGCACTGTCAGCACAGAGCTGAAGGCAGGGCTCGAACTCACAAACTGTGAGATCACTACCTGAGCCGAAATCAAGAGTCAGACACTTAATGGACTGAGCCGCCTAGGCGCCCCTCATTTTTAAAAGAAATTCACAGGGGCGCCTGGGTGGCTGAGTCGGTTAAGCGTCCGACTTCAGCTCAGGTCATGATCTCACGGCTTGTGGGTTCGAGCCCCACGTTGGGCTCTGTGCTAACAGCTCAGAGCCTGGAGCCTGCTTCGGATTCTGTGTCTCCCTCTCTCTCTGCCCCTCCCCCGCTCATGCTCTGTCTCTCTCTCTCTCTCAAAAATAAACATAAAAAAATTTTTTTAATAAAAAAAAGAATGAAAGAGATTCACAGATGAGAAGACCAAAATACAAATAAACTATGAAAAGATGCTCAATCTTATTAGTGTTCAGGGAAATGCAAACTGAAATAATGATTAGTTACTACAACCATCGGGTTGCCTAAAATTAAAAAGCCTAACTATAAGAATTTGTATGGGAAAATAAGAGTTCTCACAAACTGGCACACTCTAAAGAATAGTTTAGTTATACAGAATAACAATATATTTGGTTTACAATTCAGCATCCAATTCTAAGTATATACTTTCAAATCATTCTACATGTACCTAAGGGAATATGAAGGTGTTCAATAAAGCATTGGTTAAGGGAACAAAAAAATGGTGACCTAAATAAACATCTATCCAGGGAGAGAGAAATTAAGGCATATACCTACGATGAAATGCAACATAGCAACCGAAAAGAATGAGATAAATTTACATACATCAGCATGGAAAAAATCTCAAATAAAAACATTTGATGCAAAAGTGAGTAACAAAATGCTCTATACCATATAATGCCATTTATGTAAATCTTAAGACCCAAACACCATTTATTCATTGTTAACGCAAACATGCACACCTAGGGGAAACATTCAGACTTTCAAAGGAAGAATCTGCACTAACTATAAGACAATAGTTACCTCTGAGAGAAAGGACTGCAAAAAGGATTTCAATTACGTGTAGTTTTTTATTTTCAAAAATCCGATACAAAAACCAATTTTTGTGTGCAAATGTGTACTTCTACAACATGAAAGAATACAGAAGCACCCAGGGCGCCTGGGTGGCTCAGTCGGTTGGGCGTCCGACTTCGGCTCAGGTCATGATCTCACAGTCCATGAGTTCGAGCCCCGCGTTGGGCTCTGTGCTGACAGCTCAGAGCCTGGAGCCTGCTTCCGATTCTGTGTCTCCCTCTCTCTCTGCCCCTCCCCTGCTCATGCTCTGTCTCTCTCTCTCAAAAATGAATAAATGTTAACAAAAAATTAAAAAAAAAAAAAAAAAGAATACAGAAGCACCCCATCATGAGTATCTGAATTTGTCTTTCTCTCAAGGCCTAGAGAAATGGAAGTCCAACCTTAAAACGGACTTAGCAAAAGTAAAAAGTAGTAAGAATAAAAAATGTAAATGAACTAAAAGCAAACATTGTATTTTGACTCATGAAATGAAAATGTAATGAGTTTTCAATAAAATCTCAAAAGTCTGTTTCTGGGGCGCATCACCATCCCCTGTATTTGCAGAAGTACTAGGTATTACGGCTTGTATCATGGCCCGGTGTTCTTTTGGGGGTAGATTTGTGGGGTTTTTCTTTTCAAATAATCAGAATTGTGTCTGTTGAAGCTATCACATGATGGAAAATGCCTAAGACAAGAAAAAAAGAAAGAAGGCCCATAGGGTCACTATACAACCCTGATTTACCTAACAGAATTGTCTCATTTTGAAACACATGTATTCTTTGTAAAGCCCAGTTGAAATGAAGAATTATGAGTTTAATATGGGATATTACTTTAATCCAAACTGTTAAAAGATGGAACTGTTGTAAGAGAGGTTTCTAAAGCTTTACATAACACTGTGATTTAAATAACCTTTTAGGAGCGCGCGGGTGTCCTGTTTCGGCTCAGGTCATGATCTCCCGGTCCGTGAGTTCAAGCCCCACGTCGGGCTCTGTGCTGACAGCTCGGAGCCTGGAGCCTGCTTCGGATTCTGTGTCTGCCTCTCTCTCTGCCCCTCCCCTGCTCGTGCTCTGCCTCTCAAAAATAAATAACCATTACAAACAAATCAAGAGCTTTTTAAACTCATGGTTCAACAGAGCAATATAGATAATGGTTGACCGAGAAAAGAACACTGAGCAGCCTGAAAAAGATGAGCTAAAAAGGTTTCAGAAATAAGGCAGGACTTCAGTTTACGCTGAAAAACACCAACATGAACTTGCGACCTGAAAAATATTGACAATGACTTTTCTTCACCCTGACCCGAAATGGGCCCAAACAAGCTCCGGTATCATCCTGCCTACAAACAGTGCGTGTCTTTACACCCAGATGCTGCTTTCTAGTGCTACTTGTCACTGAAAGGAACCGATGCTGCCAAGGCAGTGACTGACTCCAAGCCTTGGAGCAGGGACAGAAACAAAATCAGCGAGACATAATATTACCGAGAAGCACAGATGCTTTCCAAGATGTTCGTGCTGGTGCTAAGAAGGAAAAAGAAGAACCCTGACGGGCCCTCCGACGGCCCCGTTATGAGAATTTGAGCCTCAGGCATGATCGGATCTACAACAAAGTAGATGAAATCAGCTAAATCCAAAAAAGGCATAAATCCCTAAGTCTGTGATGATGCTGTGAACTAAGACATCATGCAGAAAACGCTAATAATATTTGCAGAAAACACGTTCTACTGACCTACCCACTCAAGTTGTTGACGCCCCCGAAGCATACAATTAGGTTTTTTTCCTTTCCTTGTGTAAAACAGTGTCAGCAAATTGTGACCGGCATCTCTTTCACTAAAAGAAGTCAAAATCTCTGGGAACCTTTAGCAAAAGATAAACTTTACATATGGAACATGCAATTGTCATTTGATGTTTTAATTTTGCTGTCAAGGACACACCCCAACTTAAATGTGGTGATGGGACTAGGGCAGAATCTGACCATGACCAGTCATTTCTGTCCCATGCAAGGTTTATAAGGACAGGCAATCTAAACTTTACACAAGTATACTTTATAGGACTTTGTTTTTATTTTATCTTATTTTAAAAAATGTTTAATGTTTATTTATTTTTGAGAGACAGACAGACAACATGAGTGAGGAAGGGGCACGGAGAGAGGTAGACACAGAACATGAAGCAAGCTCCAGGCTCTGAGCTGTCAGCACAGAGCCCGACACGGGGCTCGAACTCACAAACTGTGAGATCATGACCTGAGCCGAAGTCGGACGCTCAACCAACTTAGTCACCCAGGCGTTTTTAAAAAGTACTTTATTCACTTAAAACGTTTGACTCTAGAAAGATGTGTTAAAAATCTTTATCTTATTCCTCTCTCTCAAAAAAAAAAATCCAAATTAAGTGTTTGGTTGTTTTCTTTATTTTATTGAAGCACTGCTAAATAGGAATGAGTTTTCCTCTACTTTATCAAGAGCCATTCACTGTAATCTAGTCCTGGTCCTTATCTCTATTCTAGTGCTCTGTTGCTAACAAAGGCACCCAAGCTCAATCTTGACATCAGTCTTAAAGTTTTTCTTATCAGCTGTCTGTGACTGTTATTCAGAAATTTCACAAATCCTTTTGAACTCACATAAACAATTTATGCCTACACTGCTACTTGAAGTTACTCAAGTCCCACAATGACCTTCTTTTCATTTGTTCCAAACTTATCTCAAACTTTATCAAAGGTTGCCTCTCTTTCTAGAATTTTAGAATTTCTTGAACAAGACTGCGCTCTACCACGGTCTTTTTAGATTAAGAGCCACTCGGCCTCTTGATCTCCACTCCTTCACCAGGACTGCCATCCCCCCTCCCAGTCTAGCGGATCTTCTCTGGCTGGTCCTTAGTTCCATTATATCCTTCCTGAGATGTGATTGCCAAAGGGACTCCTCAGGAGGAAATGCTACAGAGTATGTAGATAAAGGTTGGATAACCGCTGCTGCTCTTCAAAAACTCTCATCGATGTCTAATGTTGTAGTGGGATTTCTGTCTTCATGAGACTACTGAGCTGCTATTCTCTATACCCTTAACGATTAACTGATGTCTTTTGGAAGTTACAGTTCTGGATGATTTAGAACTATTTTCGGTTCCTTTTAAACACTCCATTGCCAATTTTCAAAATCAGTCCACGATTTGTTGCTGCTCAGGAACACAAGTGTCTAAGGCCTTCTTGTTATCTGGATCTATCATGTATCTTCCAGTATCTGAAAGATATTTTCATGTAGTTATGTGTCCGGTTTATGTATAAAAATGCTAAGTAATTCCAGTCCTGGCATGATGTCAAAGACCTGATCAACCATTTACATTTCTTTATCTATGAAATCACACTTTTATCCCTCCTGGTTGTCCCTTCTCGCCAGATCCCTTCTCTCAATTCCATGGTGATTTAGCAGAATACTCACTCGTTCAAGAAATATTTATTGGCATCTACTCTGCTATGTACAAGAATAAGGTGTTAAGAACATGGCAAAGGAAACAGAGTGTCCCTGCCCTAAAGAATTTCCAGCGATTACTTATTTATCTGCCTATTTTACTCCCTCACAAACACTAGTTAGGCACGATTTCTTTACCCATAAATCATTTGTTTTTCTTCTAAAAGAATATTATTTATGTTCTTGGCTTTAGAACTCAAAGGATGACCACTGAGGACAGCGAAAATGACAATGAATCACGCTAACACTTTCAAATCTTTCTAGGTCTGCACTACCCAATTCGGTAAGCCACTAGTCCTGTGGCTATTTACATTTAAATTAATTACAATGAAACAGGATTAAAAATTCAGTTTCTCAGTTGCACTAGCTACATATCAGGTGCTTAACAGATATATGTGGCTAGTGGCTACCATAACGGCAATATCGATTTAGACCATTTCCATCATCACAGAAAGTTCTTATATAAGGGGTCATACCATGGCCACATACAAAAACAGGTTACACATTTTACAAATAATTACTGGCTTTTTCATTACTCACATGATGTCACCTCGTCCTAGTAAGTTACTTACATTCCTCTCGTCAAAGGAGTCTAAACTATCTTAAATACAGACCACGATTGAGTGTAGTTTTAAGTATGATGTAAGCCAAAATACTCATTCCTTTTTATATCTTATTGATAGCAGGATATATAACTGGACGTGCATAATGAAAGTACCTAAATAATAGCAATAATGAAATCATCAATTCAACATGGGAAACATCGTCAAGAAACTTACCCTCCTTCACTTTCTGCTTCCTCTGAACTATTACCTGTTGTGGGACTTTGAACGGTGGCAAGCCTTCTTTTTCTAGCTCTGTGTTGAGGACTTATCCTATGAACAGTTATTTTCCCTCCAAGTTCACCTTGTATACATTCCTCCAGCTTTGGAACGATTTCTTTAAGGACTCTGATTTCCTCTTTGAGTTCTTCCATATTTGTCAGTAATTCATTTAACTTCTCCAGTATCTGAAGCTGCCTTCCTTGAAAGATTGCGACTGTTCCACGGCCATTATACGTTTCATCTTGAAAAGTCATCGCATCAAACTTACTACCCAGAGAAAGAAATTTGGGTAAATTCAGTGCTGTCCTTGATTTACGAGCCTTGTGGTACCATAAGAGAAGCAAGCTGATTCCAGTAGTTCCCGCCATGATGCCAAATATCAGTTCTTTATTTGTGGAATGAGGCATTTCTTGGGTTTTGTTTCTAAAATTGAAAGCATAAAGGTAAATGAATGCTGTTTCTGTCTTTGCCCAAGACAAAAATATGAAGGCTTTCTCAATCAACAAAAGCCAAGTCTACATGATAAACAACACACACACATACACACACACACACAATAAATCATAAATGGGAATATGTTTACCTCTAAACTGTAGTGGCCCAATAGAAATATTTGCTTTAAGGATATCACTGAAGTGCAGTCTAAAGTAGCAATTCTAATTCAGAATCTGTATTCTACATGACTGATTTGAAACGTACTGTATCATGTATTTTTAAAGAGTATGATAATGATAAAAGAAAAGCATCATTATACATTTCTGAAAAAAAAAATGACTTAACAATTCAAACTGTGCTTAACTGTGTTTGAACCCCTTATAAAACAAGTGTGCTGATTTCTGGGTCTTATCTGTAAGGAAGTCCAAGGAGCTTTTTCTTAGCACCCAGTTCACATGTATACTTAGAATAATAAACAACATTTTAAAAGCCCAAGGATTTAGAATATAAAACATAGAAAGCTCTGGCAAGTTTGTAACGCACCTCATCTCTGTTTTATTCAACATGGAGAGCAAAAATGCTAACATGTACAGGCGTTATCTCTGGTCTTCTTTTTACCCGGAATTCCTCTGCTCCTTACATGTCTATTTCTGTCTGAAGTCTTAATGTTGTTATTTTCTTTAAATTTCCTATTTTTTAAAGTAACAAGAATGTCATTTCTTAGAGTCTTTTCTCCATCTGAACTTTCACTGTTTGCATGTAAGGCTCAAGCCTTAGCTTGCCTAATTCCACATAAACTCAGCTACTTTGACTAAATGCATCATAATATTTCTTTGGTGTACCCCATCTTCCCTAGTTTTATTGCTCATCTCTGGTTTTAAAATCAGAAGACCATTAAAGGCAAAAAAATATAAAGCTCCCTTTTCTTCCCAGACTTTAAAATGGCAGTAAATATATTAGTACTGTGATAAACTTCTGTGATTAGAGCAAAATACACTGAGGCTTTTTATGGACTTTGAAGTTCTCAAAATTATTTTCCCATCAATTTCCACTATTGTGTAAACAGGTAAACATCTATATTAAATGTTGGTAGCAACTTGGGGAAAATGTTACAAATAATGGTAAACTGTCCATTACAGGTATTTAAATTCACGAAATTTTTGGTTTGTTTTTCTTGACACTTTCTCCAGGAGATTAATCACTTTGATTCCCAAGAAAGAGGAAACAAATGAAGTTAAGTCCTATGATCTCCCAGGTTATTATTAATTGGAGGCAACTTCTGGACTATGGCACAGAAGGGGAAATCCAAACAAAGGCTGGTAGTTTACTGAGTTGAACAGAGATCAGAGTTCAGAGAAACCGAAGCACCTAGAATTTGTGTCACACAGTCCTGAAGATGAAGGGGAGTATGTAGACAAAGAGCTCTAGAAATATGCATAGGGGTCTCTTAAGTCTTTAAATGAATACCAGTCTGCATATGCACAGAGTGAAACCCCATCAGACTAGTCAAAAGAACAATTTCCAGAAAGCATATATTTTATATATAAAATATATGCCTAAGATAAGAAACAAACAAAAACAAAAACAAGCACAGCCTATGGGCAATATCAAGTAGTCTAACACACATATAAAGTTACAGGGAGGAAAAAGGGGCATAAAAAAATATTTGAAGGAAAAATAGCCAAAAATTTTCTAAATTAAACAAAATCTATAAACCCAGAGATCCACAAAGGTAAACATAATCCAAGCAGAATTAAGTAAGCAAAAGTAAACCCAGGCACAATGTTATTAAAACACTGAGACCAGTGATAAAGAAGAAATCTTAGAAGTAGTCAGTGGGAGGGGTGCCTGGGTGGCTCAGTTGGTTAAGCGTCTGACTTCTACTTAGGTCATGATCTCACAACTCAAGAGTTCAAGCCCCGCATGGGGCTCTGTGCTGACAGCTCAGAGCCTGGAGTCTGCTTCAGATTTTGGGCCTCCCTGTCTCTCTGTCCCTCCCTCACTTGCACTCTGTTTCTCTCTCTCTCAAAAATAAATAAACATTTAAAAAATTTTTTACAAAAGTACTCAGTGGGGAAAAAAATGACATATTGTGTACAGGGAAAAAGGGATAAGATTACAGCAGATATTGTCTCAGAGACATAGCCTTAGAAACTATTCAAGCAAAAAAACCAATGAAGTGACATCTTGAAAGTACTGAAAGAAATGGTCAACTTACATTTTCATATCCAGTGAAATATTTTCCAAAAACGAGGGTAAAACAAAGACTGTTTTGGGCAAAAGTTGAGAGAATCCATGCCATGAGACAAGCACTGCAAGAAATCCTAACAAAGTTTCTTCAGGCAGGAGGAAAATGATAACAGACAGAAACTTGATCTATACAAGAGATGTAATTCACCAGCAGTGAATTACACCAGCAGTGGCAAATACGTGGGTAAATACAAAAGTCATTTTTCTCACTTTAAGATTTCTTTATAAGGGTGCCTGGGTGGCTCAGTCAGTTAAGCATTCGTGGGTTCAAGTGACACATCAGGTTCTCTGTTGTCAGTGCACAGCCCGCCTGAATCCTCTGCTTCCCCCTCTCTGCCCCTCCCCCGTGTGTGCGCATGCTCTCTCTTTCTCTCTTTCTCTCTCAAAAATAAATAAAAACACTAGAAGGTAAAAAAATATATATATATTTCTTTATAAAATATTGGCTTATTACAGCAAAAATAATAGTAAACTATTACATAGAAGTAAAAAATTAGGACAACTGTAGCCCAAAGTATGGGAAGGGACAAGTAGGATATACTGTTGCAAGGGTCTTGGATTATAATGCAGTGTCATAATAATAAGTTAAAAGATGTACATTTGTAAATCCAAGGGCAAACAGTAAACAAACAAACAATAACAGTAAAAAAAAAAACAAAAAACCTCTACAAAGGTATAAATAGTAAGTCAAGAGTGGAGATAAACATGCAATACTAAAGATATTCAATTAGTCCAAAAGAAGCCAGGGAAGGGGGGAAAAAAACAAATGGGCAAACAGAAAGCCAGGAAAGAGAGAAGAAATCATGTCATGACTCTACAGGAAAAATGGTGCCAAAAAAAGATGGAGAAATAACAGTATTTCTGTTTGGGAATGGACGAAATCCAATTTTTTTCTAAAAGGAAGATAAAATGATGAAGTAGAAGAAAGATCAGAGAATCACAGCAGCAGTGAACTTGAGAAGGCAGAGGGTTGGAGGGACTGCAGTGCCCAAGTACAAACATTGACCTTTGATGGAAACACAAACCATTCATTCATAGTAATGAAAGAAAAGGCAGATTATGTGAACAGATTGAAGGTGGGTGGATGTGACAGTGGGAGCTTATGAAAGTCCTTTGTGGTGGCTTCATTGTTCTAAGTGAAATAGGAAACAAAATAAACAGCCGAGAGTGAAAACAGGGGAAGGCACACTGGAAACATATGAATTCCTATGGTCTATATCCCATGATCTCACATACTTAAGCAATGTATTGTTTTGAGGTTTTTTTAATTTCTTTTTTTATTTTTTTAACGTTTATCTTTGAGAGAGAGAGAGAGAGAGAGACAGAGCATGAGAGGGGTAGGGGCAGAGAGAGAGGGAGACACAATCTGAAGCAGGCTCCAGGCTCCGAGCTGTCAGCACAGAGCCCGACCTGAGGCTCAAACTCACAAGCTGTGAGATGGTGACCTGAGCTGAAGTCGGATGCTCAACGGACTGAGCCACCGGGGTGGCCCAAGGCATTGTTTCTTAGACTCTAAATGACCAACTAAATGTGGTGTTTCAAATGATGCCCTATGGGAGAGCGAATAAGAATATTTCCAAGAAGTCTGCCTAAAAGAATGTCTCTTTAGATTCCTAAATAATACATTAGGTGATACACATGAACACACGGAGTATCCTATCTGGATGTTCTATTTCATTACAGGTCTAAGTGTAAAAGAGAAGGAGTAATGATTTTAAAAAAATTTTCTATGGGGCACCTGGAAGGCTCAGTTGGTTGAGCATCCGACTTCGGCTCAGGTCACGATCTTGCTTTTGTAGGTTCAAGCCCCGCATCGGGTTCTGTGCTCACGGCTCAGAGCCTGGAGCCTGCTTTGGATTCTGTGTCTCCCTCTCTCTCTGCCCCTCCCCTGCTCACACTCTGTCCCTCTGTGTCTCTTAAAAAAATAAAACGTTAAAAAAATTTTAAATAATAACTTTCCAGAAATTACCTCAGATGTTGGTGAATATTATACCCAAGGGAATTAAGAATCCCTTCTCTTAAAGCCAAGGATTCCAGTAGAAAGCCCGTATGCTTAACCTGGCCTGCCTGACCTCAGCGTAGTTTGCCTAGAATTGATTTTTTTAAGCAAAAAGCATTTTTACCTAGTTGGTAGAAACTGAACAGTAAGTCTAACCATTTGCCCACACCTACCCCATCCAGGAGACATGCCAGCAATAGATTGGGATCAATTGTAACTTCAGCTGAAGTTGTAGGTAATTATTATTAGCCGTACTCTTTTATTTCCACAAAATAATGTATCACCAAACTAAATTATTTTGAAAGACTATTGCAAAAAGGCAACAGATACAAGAAAAGGCCCTACATGCTCATGGCTTCCATTTGCATCGTTCTCTAATGACCATGTGTAGAGCTTGGACATCTTGGCTTTTTGTCAATAAAAAGATTAATGCAGAATGTTCATATGCTGATCTTGAAGTCTATTAAAAGAAATCTTCCTATTCCGATTGTTTCTTGGCTCATTCCTGCCCGGCCTTCCTTGACTTTTACGTGAAAAAACGTAGCCTACTTTGAAAATTTTTTTCATTTAATAAGTAAATAAACGGAAGTCAAAATCTACCCAGGAAGGCGATCTTTTCCCTGAGATTGTACCAGTTTAAGGAGATGGCAAAGAGTATCAATTTTGTTTGAGCTTTTCTTTAGGGATTACACCAATTCCAAATTACCTCTTTGAGGCAGGTCCTACTATTACCTCTATTTTGCAGATGAGCAAACTGAGGCATACAGCTGTCAAGTCATTTACCTGGGGCCCATCCAACTAGGACAGGAAAACTGTCACCCGGGGAATTCCTGGATGTACTGGGGCATGAGGAAGATTCCGAAAGCATCAGTAAGGACATGAAGGAGAATGCTGGCTGGGCAGAGATGTTCAGAGTGGAAATATGACTTCAGAACTATTAAAATCAACTGGGGGGAGGGGAAACTAGAATCAATGGAGCAGGTATTGCTTTTAAATAACCACAATTAGAGCCTAACAGCGCACGATATGTTGGAGTTTTTTATCAGCATAAAATAAATGTGCTTCCAAGCCACGAATTTGAAAAATGCCACACGTTAAAAACAGTAACTAGCAAAGTAATAAATCAGAATACTTGCTTGCCTGCAGTATAATTTCAAAGGTTATGTTATTTACGCAACTTTTATGTTTAATTATCAAATTAGCACACACTCACACTTTAGTATAAAAACACATTGAAAAAAATCTATTGACTAGATAATCAAATGCTTATCATTATTCCTGTTACGAATTTCGATTTGTAAGGTGCTAGTAATAATGGTGGAAAATGATAGGCATTATTTTAATAAAAATTATTGGCATCTAAAATTAATGGGCAATACATAATTATCTGCAGATGAGAACCAAGAATCTTACTGAAGTAATAAATCATCAAAATGTTAACACTGAAGAAATTTTAGACATGTAAAATTTTTAGATATGTAAATTATGCTTTACCCAGTTACTTAGAATGTTTTCAGCAATATCCAGCACATATCTTCGTTTAACTCATCAGCGGAATCTCAGGGGGAAGTACATAAAATATGTTAATTCTGGTACATGAGATGTATGAAAAATTTTGCAAGGATACAGGAACATCATGGGTTACACGCAGGCCTGAGGTTTATTTCCCAAGGGATTGTCTCCGAGACCTTGACTTGGCAATCAGATTCCCCACAGCGACCTGGATAACCTGATACTTTCTAAATGAATTCTAATACTCCTATTTTATCTAGGTTTTCACTGTTTTTCCTGTAATTTCTTTTAAATTTAGGGGTCGCTGACGTTTGGCTTATTTGCAAATGTTTGTGGCACTGAAAATCTGGCCTTCTTTTCGTGTAAAACAAAGAATCGGAGTCTCAGCAAAACACAACACAACACAAATGTTTGCCAGAGGCTGAAAGGTCAGACCCAGGGGCGAAGGCTAAAGGCGACCCAGAGTCTCCGGCTGAAACTCCCCGGGTCTGCAGGGACCCGCCGGGGCCGCGGCAGCACACCGCCAGCTTTCCACGCACCCACGACGGGCGGCCTGCGTGGAAACACCGGCGAGCTCCAGGGCTGAAGCTTCCAAACGCCGGCTCGGCGGGGCCGCGCCGGGGAGGAAGCCGCCCCAAGCCTAGTCTGACGCACCGCGGCGCCGGCCAGCGGGAGGACGCCTCGCAGGGAACCGGTGGCGCGGAGCACTCGCGCAGTACCCGGAAGTGCCGCGGCCGACGCCGGAAGTGCCGCCTCAGCCCTCCGCACCCCGGCCGCGTCCGGCCCCCGCCCGCCGAGCCGCCCGCTGCCCACCTCGGCACGCACCTGAGTTCGCCGCACGGGCCTCTCCGCCGTCGGAGAACCGGGGCCGGGGACCTGCGGCCGAGCGGACGGGAGCGGAGAGGAGCGGCGGGCGAACAGCAGTCCAGAGCCCGCGGGTCCCCTAGTCCGGCCCCGCGGCCGCCGCGTCCTGACCCAGATAGCGGAGGCGCCGGGGGAGGAGCCCGCGGCCGCTAGCCCTACGGCTCCCGCCTCTTCCCGCGTGGGGTTTGACTTAGCCGGGCGGGCGCCGAGAGCACCTTTCCCAGAAGGAGAGTGCGCTCCCCGGGCGCCTTGGCCCGCACCGCACATTGTTGCCGGGATGTCGCCTCCCCTCCAGGCCCGTCTCCCCCGGGGCCACCTGCCCTGGCTCCGGGCCACCCGTGCCTGGCTCAGCGCGTTCCATCCCATCTCTGCAGCTCCCCGAACCCGCTGGCCCCCGCTGGCCCCCTTCCGGCGCCGCCCCCTTCCCCATACCCTTCTTAGTTCCCCCTTCGGGGCACAACCTTGAACTTTGATCTGCAATACAGGGTAGCTCAGACGTCTTACACTACTTAGTAATCGTGTCCGCAACCACGTTTTCCTGACTTTAGCTCACGTTCCATTTTAATGGAGAAAATCCCCATCCTCTTCGTACCCCCACCATCCTGAGTTGCCTTTATGTGAAAACCAGTGTCTTCTCAGATGCCTAACATTCGAGATTTTACCCAGTTTCACGTTCTGTGGTTTGTATAATGAAAACAAACTGCCAAATAAAAACTACACGTTCAAAGAGCCGCGGTGGAGGATAACTGAAGCTCCAAGTTTCCCAAGTCAGACCTGGAAACTGGAGGCAGAGCCAACAGCCACAGCAAAAATACTGGTGATCACGTGTTACACTTCCTGCTTCCTTCATCATACGAATTATCTTATTCCATTTTCCCAGCAATGCAGTGAGATAAACAACATTGCAGGCGAGGTAACCAAGGCTTGGAGAGGTGAAGACACTTGGCCCCGGCCACACAGTCACTTTTAGAGGCAATAATCAGGGGCCCTTGGGTGGCTCAGTCCGTTAAGTGCCCGACTTCAGCTCCGGTCGTGGTCTCATGGTTCCAGAGTTGGAGCCCTGCATCAGGCTCTGTGCTGTCAGCATGGAGCCTGCTTGGATTCTGTCTCTTTCCCTCTCTCTGCCCCTTGCCTTCTCTCTCTCTCTCTCTCTCTCTCTCTCTCTCTCTGTCTCTCTGTCTCTAAATAAATAAATAAACTTTAGCAGCAATAATCAAACCTAGCTTTGTCTGAGAGCCTTTCCTCTTGACCACACCCTGTGAGCCCAGCCTGGACTGCAGGCCTCCATGCCTGATGGACCACTTGACCAAGGAGGCTCAACAAAACAGCTTTCCTAAGCACGTTACAGCATTTCTTACGTGATACTGTCCTGTCAGAATCTCCCACCCCAGTTATTTGGGATTCAACCCTCACTGCCTCTTACAAGAGGGACTGAATCTCCAGATCAGAGGACTTTATCCTATGGGGAGCTTCTCTCTAGGGGTTTACCATTATCTCTAAGCCACAGGATGCATACAGAATTATGGTGGGTCTATAGTGTTCAGGTTAGGCTAGGAATAGACTTGGGGAAAAGAGGAAAAATAATGCTGTGTCTAATGCAAGCAAGGTGTTTTGGGGGCATTTTTCCTTTTGGGGGACCCCTGACACAAGAAACACAAGAAAGTTATTCCCCCCAAGTGATGAGATTCCTATGACTAAATTGGACCTTCCAAGGGAAAAATGTTTTTTTTTGAAAAAGGCATAAGAATAATTTTATTAACTGTTTCCACAAGCCTAAGTAATTAGTGTAATAAACTACGTATTCATCACTTAAATACAATAAAATAGTTGACCCAATATTCCTGTGCTGAATAAATCTTAACAGGTATTTTAGAAAAGTATGTATGAAAGAAAAATTAGCAACAATATTTATGTAATACTAGTTAGCAATTCAATGTTGAAACAATTTATTAAATATGGTTACCTCATTGAAATATGGAGTTCATTTTAAAAACTTTCTTTCTGGCTAAAAAAATTAAGTTTTTGTTCAGTGAAGAAAGTCATCTGCAGAAAGGCATATACTTTGCCTGATTGATACTAACCTTGTTCGACGATGATCAGTTTTTCCGGCACACTTGAAGAGAGGAATGAAATTTCTTCAGAAATTGCAGAAGGCTTTTTAAGTCACATTCTTACACTGAATTTTTTTTTTTTTTTTTTTTTTTTTTTTTTTTTTTTGTCGGCCTGTTCAAAGTTCAAAGCACAGCCTTGGATCCACTTGAAAATGGAACTCAACGTATTCAGAGTACAGAGTAATTTTGCCCCTCCCCTCTGCCTTTTTTCTTCATCTTGAGAGAAAATGTTCAGGGACATTTTCTGATTTATATGTCAGCTTCACAGGGCAAGGTCAGTTTCTTTGTGGCAGATTCAAAACAAAGTCAAATGTTCATCAGTTAGGCAAAACACTGTTGCAATACATGTATGTACAAAGTAGTTAAAATAACTGGATAGTTTTAATTATACATAAGGAGAACAAAAGATTTCATTTTGAACCTGGGTGATAGGCAAATTTTGCAGGAGGTTCTGCTGGGGAAAATTTAGGTTAGCAGTTTCCCAGACCTACTCTCCTCAGACTATACAAACAGAAGTCATTTTCTCCTTAGACGCAGATCTCTTTCAAAAAATTATTCAGTAGACACAGCCTCTTGGTATGCAAATAAATCTGTAGGAAGAATTCATTCTATGCCACAAGAGAGACTCATTAATTAACCAACCATTGTTAAAACTTTTTCCATTTTATAAAGATTGTAGTCCCATCATTATAATTAAGACGAGTAGACTCTCATTCAGAAAAGTGAATCTAAAAACAGATGAAGATTGGAATTCATTCCCGTAATGATTTTAGAAGAAAACTTGCTTCATAAAGCAGGTGACTAACCTATAGGCATTATGATCCAAAATAATTGTGGTTTGTTTGGAACTTAGAACATATCTTACAAAAAATCATGCCATAATTGTGCTTTGTTTTCTAAGTAACCCCATAAAATCCTTTGTAATCTACACAATAACATACTATATGGTTTCAGTTGAATTCTCACTCAGAACTGCTGATGTCAGGCTATCACCAATCTGTAGCTATGGCCTTCACTGTTTCCACTTAGGAAAAAAAAAGAAAAAAGGGACTTGTCCCGGCCAGCTGCAGCAGCTAATAACTGTCCGATGAAAAGAGAGACCCCATATTGTAACTATTGCATCTGCTTACCTGCTAATTAAAAAAAAAAAAAAATTCTTCCTACCTCCAACCACAGGATCTGCTGAGTTTTCTAGCAAGAAAAGAACTATCCATTCAGCCACAGGGTAGTCCACTCATGGTACAGGAAGTATAACTCAAGGGGTGTCTGTATTTAATAAATGAAAGACTCTTAAACTAATTTTAATCATTGAGATATTCACATAGAAAAATGCAATGCAACTTTCCAGAGTGACAGTAGTTTAAAAAAGTATATTTAATTGTGAGAACCCAACTTTCGACATAAAGGCACTTCTATCATTATGGTTTGCTAAATACTTGTGATTGTGAAGGCACGACCAAAAGTAAGTAGTAGTATTTTCTCCTCCTTTTAAGGGGTAAAAGCGGTAAAGATCTTTCAACAAGATGATATAATTGCCAGGGTGCCTGGGTGGCTCAGTCGGTTGAGCGTCCGACTTCGGTTCAGGTCATGATCTCACAGCTCGTGAGTTCGAGCCTGGTGTCAGGCTCTGTGCTGACAGCTCAGAGCCTGGGGCCTGCTTCGCATTCTGTGCCTCCCTCTCTCTCTGCCCCAACCCACTCGCATTCTGTGTCTGTCTCTCTCAAAAATAAGTAAACATTAAAAAAAAAAAAGATGATGTAATTGCCACTCTGGCTCAGGTTAGAGCTTCAACAGCATCAAATATCTAAAGGAAAAATGAAAATTTCAGTTGATCCAAATATTTTTAAATACTTTGCTACCACCAACTATCCTTCCGCAAAAAGCTTCTTAACCCTGCTTTGCCTTTGGTGTTTATACCTTATCTCACATGGGGAACTACCAAAAGCTGTGAGAGAAAACTTTCCATTCACAGACTTCGCTTCTTGATCCCCCAACCATTTACCAGCCCAATACAGGAAACCACTAACACTACTCTCACTAAGGCGACAGAGTCTCCTGATTTCCCAAATTAGTGGCTTTTGATCTCTTTGGAACAGGGTTTTTCAACCTCAGTCCTACCGACTTTGGGGACTAGAGAATTGTTCGTTGTAGGGAGAATTCCCTGTTGTGGGATGTTTAACAGCATCCGTGGCCTCCACCCTCTAGTTAACCTGTAGACCTATAAATTGACATGTAACTTCATGGAATCTCAGCCCTTACTTAACAGTGAATAGCCCAAACACTCGTGCATTCTTCTAAAGAATTAAATACCCCCTGGGCAAGCTTGTTAAGCAATGCTGCAACATTGAAAGAATGTGATGTGAGTTCTGAATTTCTAAGGTTAGATTATTTTTCTTAAAACATGGGCCCAGGTCTGATTCATTTTTCTACCCTCAGTACTTGACATTTACTAATATACATCTTGAATGAATAAAAAGACTGATGGATAAATTCAAATACCTCAGCATCTATATTCTTTAACCTGAATTCTCAACCTGAAGTTTGGCAAGTTTGCACCTACGTAGCCAGCCTACGTGATTGCTTTAAAAAATGTTTTTTCGTAAACGGTTAATGCCAGGTAAGGTACGTTATGGAGGAGAAAGGACCATTGGTCATGGAATATGGAATTTGTGGGGAAACGGAGAAAGGACAACTCAACTATCCAAAATTAAATGGAATATTTGACTTTACCTCAAAGACCTAAATTTTGCCTGAAGCTAGCTCTGGTTATCAAACCACTTTTTCTCATCAGGATTATACTATCCTGTGTTTGAATTCTTTCTAAATATGTATACTTCAGAAAGGTTTAGTGTCACTGGTTTCTGCTTTGCAAGGCCCATTAAATCTTGTAGGTAGCGTTTGTAACTAAAATAGCAAAGTGAATGATTAGGACATTTATGTGCATATTCATATCAACTAGACTGCTTGCTTATTTTGTAGACTCTCTGACCACCAAGACTTCAGATTCTTAGCTTTGAGATGGGGCCCAGGAACTTGCATTTCAAAATATTATTCTGGGGGCCCCTGAGTGGCTCAGTCGGTTGAGCATCCAACTTCGGCTCAGGTCATGGTCTCGCACCCTATGAGTTCAAGCCCCGTGTCGGGATCTGTGCTGACGGCTCAGAGCCTGGAGCCTGCTTCGGATTCTGTGTCCCTCTCTTGCTCTGCTGCTCATCTGTTCCTGCTCTCTGTCTCTCTTAAGAATAAATAAGACATTAAAAAACAATTAAGCAAAATATTATTCTGACTTGATGTCGCATGGGCCACCCTTTGAAGAAACTTTGCACTGTAACAGTATTTCTAAAGTAAAAATGAGGTAAGGCAGCATTATACTGGAGGAACCACTGTTAAGTCTGTTCTTTATTCATTTTTGGTGTTTTGTGCAAAAACAGAGGTTCAAAGACCGTGTTGAAAAAACAAACCAAATGAAATTCAGGTTTGGGAATCTGCGTACCTCTTCAGGGGTCCTTCTTGCAATTTTTCCTGTGCACAGGGACGAACAGGTGAACAAGTGCAAAGATAAGGAAGGGTAAGAAAGGCCCACGAGGATCCATTCTCAAGATTCCAACTCTTGGTACTTTTCATTTATCTTGTACACTATGGCTTAGGCACTTATTAGACTCACTTCCTGAGATCATCAATCAGATCGTTGAAGGGAATACACAGGGGGTTTCTTTAAGAGTTGTGGTGGGAAGAAGAAAACTGTAAAGAATGAAAATCTAGATGCACGCAGTCACGAAAAATCATACAGAAGCTCTCCACTCTGTGCTCATGTATGTTTGCAATATCTGAATACCCAGGATGATAAGGAAATCATCTATTTGGTCTGTCATGGTACTATGCAAGAGCCATTGAAAAAGCACCATGGAGTGCCAGAGAAACCCCTATGGGGAACAGATCCAGACTAGGAGGAAAAGCTCTGAGAGGGGTGGTCCTGAGAGGACAGAGGGGCTGGGAGTAGGGTGGACCTCCAGAGAGAATGAAGCATTTAGCTCTGGAGAATAAAATGGAGGTGAAAGGGAAGGGGACTCCCTCCCTTTAAATCCAGGACAATTAGAACACAACCTAAAATATTTTTATTCCATTTTCACAGTGTATGGAAATTAGTTCTCTTTCCTATGACTTTTAATGTATTGCTTGCCTGCAAGTAACAGAAAACCAACTTGACATGTCTTAAACACTTAAGGTTTTTATCATCTCATATCTCAAAAAGTCTGGAGATCAGATTGATTCAGCATCTCAACAGTATCATTAGGAGCCAGACACTTACCATATTTCCGAGCTGCAACCCACTGCGTGTTGACTTTTGCCTTAGGCCTGCGTCCTCATGGTTGGAAAATGGCTGCCCCAGCTCCAGGAATCAGGCCCTTTCACCATTGCTTCAAAGAGCGGGAGGGAAGAAGGAGGCCATCTCTCTTTTTTTTTTTTTTTTTTTTATGACTAAGGACAATTTCCCCGGGTGTTCCTTATGTCTCAGTGGTTGTAACTGATCATACCCACGCCATCACCATAAGGGAGCTGTTTCAGAACAACAAACAACTGTCCTTTGCACCTCTGTTGTAGGAGGCAGACTTTGTCAAACAGGAAGAATAGGAAGGAGACTGGCTATTGGGCAGAGCAACTTGTGGGCGAGCAAACAAAATTGTTTCATGAGCAGATATAGTGTTTCTGCCTAGGTGTTTCAATACAAGTGAGTCAGATTTCTAAACCTGGCTTCATATTAGAATAGCTCAGGCCCAGATATTTCCTATCTCCTGAGAGTAATTCCAGCCCATTAACTCACTTGAGAGAACAGGGTGTTGGTTATGAGCTTGCTCTCCCACTAACACGTTTTTTTGCACTTGAAGGAGCAATGTCTGTGTGAAAAAGGAGAATGTGTTCCGACATATTATGGTTGCCAGAAACACAGTGAACAGAGGTCCAAAAATACGGGAGGTCAAGAAAGAGTTTTGTTTTGTAGAGATCACATTTGTATTCATGCAAAAACAGCTTTCACTGCTTTTCCTTTTGTACACATACAAACAAATTTCCAATTGGCCATGAAAGATTTGTGGAGGCGCCCCGTGTCTAATGACACTTAAAAAAAAAAAAAAAAGGATTCTGGCTTTTACATTCACAGTGTGGGAGTCAGGGAGTTAGTGGATCCTTACAGAGATCCCACCAAGGTATCTTCAGTAAAACAAAATATCGCTAGTAGAGTAGATAAGCCTTTCAGTCAGAAGATTCAAATATGCAGAAATGTCACTTTCTTTATTAATCTGTACCTGAACTCCATGCTGGATCTTTTAATCCTGGCTAGCAATGCAACAGCAGAGATTAATATCACCGATTCAGGGGAACTCGGTTGCTTCTAGATTTTAAATCTGGGAATCTTCCACTCCAATTCACCCTCTCTCCTTCTCCCTGAGGGTGAGCTAAGCTCTTAGGGAGGCTCATGTATCATCCTGGCACCTCACTAGTGTGGCCATGCTCTGTTCCCATTCACTTCTCATGCCAGGGAACTTGTTTCTGCCTCCACCCCCCAAACCCTCCCTCCACTCTGTCCTTGGGCTCATACTCTGGCTTCAGGAGCTGGGGTCCATGGAGGCCTTTGATTTCAAGGTCTAGCGTTTTGTTTTCTTTTGCATCACAACTGCAAGCTTTTTCTGCTCTCTGGCCCTCCCAGCACTCTGCATGCCCCCTGCCCCCTCCATCCTTAGGGGTTTTAGAAACTCTTGCCCGGCTTTCTTACCTGGGTGGGGTAACAGAACTTTCTGAGGCAAACTGGCCCGTTAATTTAAAAAAAAAAAAAAAAAATGGTGACACAATTAAGCACAGCAATCTAACGAAAGACTCCCGACCTCGAGATTTTCCAAATCCTCACTTTCCTTTTATACAGTTGTGTGCATGTGGAGATTTATCACAGAGGAAAATTAGAAATCAGCCTTGCTTCCAACACCACAAGCACGGGTCTGGGAAAAGCAGGAAGAATTTGATCCTCTCTTCTTAGATAAGGGAACAAAGTCAGAGATAAGATAATGTTGCCTTGGGAAAAAAATGTTTCCTTTCAGTGGTTTTCCTCCTGGGAGCCCGATTAGTCTGTGGGGATTCAATACTCAGAGCTGAGTCAGTGTGGGTTTCTGTGCCGGTGAGCTGTGCACCTAAAGCATTCAGTTTTGGGGGGCCTGGGTGGCTCAGTTGGTTAACCGTCAGAGCCTTGGTTTGGCTCAGGTCATGATCTCACTGTTCGTGGGTTCAAGCCCCACGTTGGGCTTTGCAATGACCATGTGGAGCCTGGTTGGGATTCTGTCTCTTTCCCTTACTCTCTGCCCCTCTCCCCCTTGCCCTCTCTCTCTCTCCCTCTCTCAAAATAAATTTAAATTTTTTTTAAATGTTTATTTATTTTTGAGACAGGGAGAGACAGAGCATGAACGGGGGAGGGTCAGAGAGAGGGAGACACAGAATCTGAAACAGGCTCCAAGCTCTGAGCTGTCAGCACAGAGCCCGACGCGGGGCTCGAACTCATGGGCCGCGAGATCATGACCTGAGCCGAAGCCGGCCGCTCAACCGACTGAGCCACCCAGGTGTCCCCAAAATAAATTTAAAAAAAGCACTCAGCATTGTGAAATGAAGAGCTGCCGAATACTATGTACCCCCACATTGAATCAGCACCACCAGGCTCTGGGTGCCCTGGGACCTGTGTACTGGAACTAAAACACAGAGGGGGCTCCTGTGTGACTCTGTCGGTTGTGCTTCTGACTCTTGATTTCGGCTCAGGTCATGATCTCACAGTTCATGGGATGCGATTCTCTCTCTCCCTCTCTCTCTGCTCCTACCCCGCTTGTGCACTCTCTCTCTCAAAATAAATGGATAGACTTAAGGAAAAAAAATTAAAAACAAAACATGGAAAGAAAAAGCTGACGGATATAGTTTCATAATTTCTAAATATTCTTTCATACGAGTTACAGGAAGAGTTTTGAATGATGACGGTCTGTGTGTTTAAGTACATACATGTTAAAGGTTAACATTTAAGTTAGGAAGAAGTTTTGCATGGATGTAAATCTATCAAGAATCGTTCTGGGGGCGGTGGTCACCAGGGTTGTTTCGTCTTGGGCTGTTTTGGCTGAATAAAGCTGGGAGGGAGAGCTGGGATGCTGTGTTGACCTCTGAAGTCCATTTGCCTTGTGACTTCAGGCAAGCCACCTGAAAGGATCTTTGTCACGGATGAGTCAAGGACCTAGCCTGGAAGTTGTACTGAGGACCAAAGCAGACAGACTTGTCCGTCTGAATGACTGGAGCTTCTCGGAGGGGCAGTGCCGCCAAATGAAGAGGTGTGACTTTCTCGTGCCCTGGTGAACCTGATGGGGACCCATCAGAGCTGGAAGAGGCTTCTGAGGCCACCCAGCCCAGCCCCCTTATCTGACAGATGAGGAAGCCAGAGAGGGGAAAATAACTTAGCAGGGTCACGTAGCCAACGAGCGCGGGACTGGATCCATAACTCGGGTTTCACGGTTGCCGTCGGGGTTCCAGCGTCTTCCATGTCTAGTCAGGAATAAAGAGTTTATTTTACGGTTCGAAGCAGGGCGAGTGTGCTCACGGTGCTCTCAAGGACACACCAGGCTCCGTGTCCTAGAAAACATGCCTTGAGGAAACACCCCCAGTGAGCCAGGCAGTGCTTCTGGTCCATGCTGGCCTCCCTAGCAATGGGCCATCTCTCAGGCTTCACCTTCAAGGAGAAGCAGCCCAAGGAGTGTTATGCCCAGAATTCGTGATCCCCAAAGACCACTAGGGAGCCGAGTCCGATGCAAAAGCAAAGAGCCTTTATTCGAGCTAGCTCGAGCTCAATCCCCTACCTGCACCGACACAGCGGTGAGATACCAGGGAAAGAGAACGAGTTTCAAAAGGACAAAGGTTTTATTGGGGCCTAGGGGCAGTTGGTGAGGTAATGGCTATGACCTCAGACGATTGGCGGGGGAAGGGTCCTGGGGAAGGGTCCGAGTCTTGTTAGGCAGGTGGGGGGGGGGGGTTACTCAAGGGGAGGAGGTGTGGTCAAGGTGAAGGACACTAAACAAGATGGAGTCGGCCGGTGTAGGCCCGCCCTTTCAGGAGTTCTTTGTGTTCCTCACACCAGAGATTTGACTAGGGAAGGCAGGAGGAAGAAAGCACTGAGTAAGCAAGGCAGGCTGCAGGGTAGGAGCAGAGGTAGGCTGCCCCTGGGCACAGAACACCTCACAGCTGAGGTTATCCAGGCATCGCATGTGTGTTGATTTTTTGTTTGTGTTTGTGTTTGTTTTGTTTTCCTGGGGGTGCTCTGAAGAGTTGCTTTGAGGGATTCAACTGTTAGATCTGAAGCGTGTAGTAACAATGTGATACCTGATTAGGAAGCCATGTTCTCTGGAACTGGGAGCTTGGGTGTCCAGACTCTGAGTGACAGCCAACAGGTATTGGGAAAACAGTATCTGGTGAGAATGTAGGCCAGGGGGAAGGGGAGGGGAGGGGAAAGGAAGGGAGGGAAAGAAGGGGAAAAGCAAGCCGAGGAGAGAGCAGACAGAAAGGGTCCTCCCTCTTCTAATGGAGCAGGGCTCTCGCCCACCTGACAGACGGGAAGGGTAGGTGATCCCTGGGCTAGAGGGTGCAATGCCAGCTTCTGGGCCAGTGCCCTGATAGGGTTTGGAGGAAACAGGCAGGATGGAGTCACACTGGAGCATTTTCTAGAGAGTCTCTGAGTAGCTGGCTGTTCCAAATGGAGCCTTTGGGCAATGGATGCTTCCATCGGGCTCCAAACGACTCCGCCTCTAAGATACAGCCCTTGGAACCCTAAAAGGTCTGGACTTGATAATAAGTAATAAGCAATATGTATTAAATCATGAGGGAGCATAAGGCAAGCTGACAGGCCACAAACACTCCCTCCCCCCCCCCCCCCCCCCCCCCAACCCCCCCCCCCCCGCCTCCCCCCCCCCCCCCCCCCCCGCAAACCAAGTGGGATATGTGTGATATTCCTCGGACACTCCTGGCTGCCCAAGAACAAAGGATAGGGGAAAAACAAATGGTTAACTGACAGAGTAACCAGAAAAGATTCTTGGTAGATTTACATCCATGGAAAACTTCTTCCTAACTTAAATGGCGTGATAGAGATCATAGTCTTGCAGGACCTAAGTCTCCATCACCCCTCCATAGTGATATGGGAAACAAAGGCAGAAGGAAATGGCAGAGAGAACTAAATTTCCTTACAACATGCAGCCCTTTGACGAATACTTGAGGCTGGCAGAGTAAAACGTTTGTCCAGGAACTCTTTACTGTCTGAATGCTAATGCTTTGCTAGAGGGAAACACCACCTTAGCTTGACAATAGCTGGCCCTCCACTCTCTAAAGAAGACTTTAGCATATGAAAATCTCACTGGAAACTTCCCCTGGACTTCACCTCCCCCAACCCCATAGTACACAACCAGTCTCTCCTCACAGTCCCGGGCAGCTCTTCCGGCCCACGGGTCCTCTGTCCCCGTGCTTCAATAAAATCACCTTTTTGCACCAAAGGCTTCTCCAAGAATTCTTTCTTGCTTGTCGGCTCTGGACTCTGCGAACCCCACTCTCATCTCCAAAAACCCCATCGTTATGTACTTCCACGTGTATGAAATGTGATAAGCATTTCTCCATGCTCTGTCTCATTCAATAATCACAACAGACTTCGAGTTAAACATTGTTATCCTCACTTTGCAGGGGAGGAAATTGAGGTTTAGAGATGTAAAGTAACGTCCCAAGACTACTCGGCATATAAGAGGGCAGAGATTCCAATCCAGCTCTTACTTCAAATTCATTTTTTTTTATTTACAAAAAAATTTTTTTTTTTATGTTTGTCTTTATTTTTGAGACAGAGAGAGCATGAGCACTGGAGGGACAGAGAGAGAGGGAGAGACAGAATCGGAAGCAGGCTCCAGGCTCCAAGCTGTCAGCACAGAGCTCCACGCGGGGCTCAAACTCATCAACTGCGAGTTCATGACCTGAGCCAAAGTCCAAGCCAAAGTCCAACTGAGCCACCCAGGCGCCCCTCCAAACTCATTTTTAATCATTACATCACACCACCTTCCATTGGGCAGGTTATTGGCTCCTGGGGATGAAGTAAGAGCTTATTCACTTGAGAGGGATCAATGAGCATGTATAATAACTTTAGGACTCTAGCAGGGTCCAATAGGGGGACAGAGATGGGGCAAAGTAAGTGGGGACTCTCCACACTTGGGCTCTGCCCCTGGGGTCTGGTCCAGACTCTTCTTTGAGATATACCAATTCTGGTTTTTCTGACGTAACCTGCCCATTCCAAGCTCCATGTCAGGAATCAGAAACTGACTGATTAAGGAAGAGAAAGAGAAAAAGGAGGGGCGCCTGGGTGGCTCAGTTGGTTAAACGTCCAGCTTTGGCTCAGGTCCTGATTTCATAGCTCCTGGGTTCGAGCCCCACGTTGGGCTCTGTGCTGACAGCTCGGAGCTCGGAGCCTGGAGCCTGCTTCGGATTCTGTGTCTCCTTCTCTCTCTGCCCGTCCCCCACTCACAGTCTGTCTCTCTCTCTCAAAAATAAATAAACATTTAAAAAAGAGAGAGAGAGAAAGGAGGAGGGTGGTGGATTGGGGTGGAGAAGCAGTGTGTTCATGGAGCCTAAGAGCGTGCATCCGGCCTGCATTTCTCTGTGGCTTTTGATTCTTAGTCTCTTAAAAAAATTTTTTTTAAGCTTTACTTATTTTTGAGAGAGAGAGAGAGAGAGAGGAGCAGAGAGAGGGAGACACAGAATCTGAAGCAGGTTCCTGGCTCCGAGCTGTCAGCACAGAGCCCAACCCACGGGCTCAAATTCACAAACTGTGAGATCATGACCTGAGCTAAAGTGAGACACCTGACCAACTGAGCCACCCGGGTGCCCTGATTCTTGGCCTCTTAATAGCTCTCATCTTCTGGAAGCCAAAGGACAGGATAGGCTCTTGTAGAGAGGCCAGGACCAGGGGTCTAGTCAGACAGCTGTTTGTTCAGGCAGAAAAGGAGACCAGGTAATGTAGGGCACTTGTGTGCAGATGGCCAGTCCGCGGGGGGAGGAGGGGGGGTGGGGGCAGGATACAGAGTCAGGGCATCTCTGTGGGAGGGAGGACCAAGCAGCAGGAGGGTCTGGAGCAGGTGAGAGAGGTCTTTGGCTCCATGAGATCATCTCTGTCAGGAAGAGCACAGATAAAGTTTCAGGCGAGTAAGCCAGGCTAGAGCGCCTAAGACTTCAAACAGAAATGCTAGACAAGCCTAGTGGGTCCTCTCTACTGTGTCCTGGTAGAAGTTCAATGGTAGAAGTTCTCAGAGCTGCCACCAAACCTGGACAAGACCACGGATCCCAAGACAGTCCGTCTGCACTTGCTCATCTTGGCTGGCTACTGTGCTCAGTTTGGATGGGAAAATTTGGCCACGAGAGGGCGGTAGGGAGCCACTGACACCCTTAGGTGGCCGTACTGTGGGGGACTAGGTGCCCCCAAACCTGGGAATCAACTGACTTGATTCCTTGGCCTCACCCTGGACGTTCTGACTCAGTAGCCTGGGTGGGGGCCAGCGGTCTGTAGTCTTAACTGGGCAACAGATCCACAGTATCCTAAAGTACTCTGAATCTTCTATTATCTTGAGCTCCCTTAACCCAGGACGACGAAAGCAATTGTTAGGAGAATGATGTGCTAAAATGTTTTATTGAGAAAAGAAATCACGCAACAATGTATATCTAAAACATATGCTCATTTCAAAGTATAGTAATAAAGGGAAGAGCTTTGCCGACACCTGGTAGGTTGAAAAGTAGAATGTCGTCTGCACCTTCGAAGCCCCCGTGTGTCTCTCACCTCACAACTTTTCCTTCACTCAGGAGGTGACCATAATCCTGAGGTTTGTACAGATCACCTCCTTCCTTGTCTTTAGAGCTTACCACCTCTGGTTTTCGTTCTGTTTTGTTTTGTTTTGTTTTGTTTTTTTGTTTATCCCTAAATAATAGATTATTTAACTTGGGCTGATTTTGAATTTTTAACAAAAGGAATTATTTTTTTCAATGAACAGTAGGCTTTTGAGAAAAATCCATATGGACACATGTGTTTGTAGTTCACTACCATGTACATGCCTACATGGATTTATCTCCTCTCTCTCTCCCTCTCTCTCTCTCTCTTTTAAAGTAAATTTTACCCATAATGTGGGGCTTGAACTTACCACTCTAAGATCAAGGGTCATATACTCTACTGACTGAGTCAGCCAGGCACCCCTCATCTCCTTTCTCAATGGACATTTACAGAGCTTCTGGGTTTCTCCCTCCACGTTTCTGTGAATATTCCTGTGCCTGGAGAATTTCTCAAGAGTTTTTCTGGAGCATACATCTAGAAGAAGAATTGCTGAGTTTTAGTGTATGCATAATAAGCACTATCCATAAAAGAGACTGATACATTTGATCACATCAATATTTAAAGGTAGTGAAAAGGCAAGCCATGTCCTGGGATAAGATGTTTGCAATAGAATATTGATAAAGGACTAATATTCAGAGTATACGAACAATCATGAATCCATAAGGAAAAGGGAGACAACCTAGAAGAAAAATGGGCAAAAGTCACACATGCTTCAGAAACAAGGAAATGTAGAAGGCCATTAAAAATATTATGTCCAGGGGCCGCTAGGTGGCTCAGTCAGTTGAGCGTCTGACTTCGGCTCAGGTCATGATCTCACAGCTCGTGAGTTCAAGCCCCGCGTCAGGCTCTGTGCTGACAGCTTGGAGCCTGGAGCCTGCTTTGGATTCTGTGTCTCCCCCTCTCTCTGCCCCTAACCCACTCGCATTCTGTCTCTGTCTCTCTCAAAAATAAATAAACATTAAAAAAAATTTAAAAAAATATTATGTCCAATGTCATTAGTTATCAGAGAACTGTGAAGTGAAGCCACAAAGAGATATCAGCACATAGCTTGTGGATTGGTCAAGATGAATCAGCCAATATTAAGTGTTGTCGAGGTTACGGGACAATAGAAAAATCCACTCACTGCAGAGTAAATGGTATAATTACTTCGAGAAACACCAACATTATCTAACTAGTCCTCTCAAAGCTCTGGTCTTATAGGATAAGTTGGAGAATGCGATGGCATCTGAAAAGCCACATGTCTAGCTCTGATGTGGGGCTATGAAGGGGAACTCATAAGAGGGTCTATAGGAAGCTCTCGCCTTGGTGTAGCTGTGGCCTCTGTGGGTTCACGGCCAAGCATCTGATGGGAGGCCCAGGGTTGTCATGGCTCAGCATGGCCTATAGTCTGGAAGAGCTAGACATGTAGCCAAGGAGAATGAGGCCAACCTGGATGGCCTCTGCAGGGTACCTAATCATGAAGACTGTCTGAGAGAAACAGTTCCTGCTTCACTCATCCTCACTTCCCAAATCTTGTCCAAGTTTGTCTTTTGGCCAACTCTAACCAGGACATACAGGAAAGGGGATTCTGGGAGACATGGTTTCCAGGGTATTTGTTTCCTATTACCGCTGTAACAAATCACCAGAACCTCAGTGGCTAACACGATGTAAACTGAGCTTGCAATTCTTGAGGTCAGAAGTCCAAAACATGTTCCACTTACTTAAAATCAAGGCATTGGTGGTGCCCCACTCCCTCTGGAGACTCCGTGGGGGAGTCCACTTCCTTGCCTTCTCCAGCCTCCAGAAGCTACCTACACTCTTGGCTTGTGGCCCCTTCCTCCATCTTCAAAACGTGTCACTCCAGCCTCTGCTTCTGTTGCCACATCTCCTTTCTGATTGTGATCCCCCTGACTTCCTCCTATAAGGACCCTTGTGATTATATTGTGCCCACCTGGATAGTCTAGGATAAGCTCCCCATCTCAATATCTTTAACTTAATTACATCTGCTAAATCCCTCTTTTTGGTTATCAAAAATTTTTTTGTCAATGTTTATTTATTTTTGAGAGAGAGACAGAGCATAAGTGGGGGAGGGGCAGAGAGAGAGGGAGACACAGAATCTGAAGCAGGTTCCAGGCTCTGAGCTCAGCACAGTCCAACATGGGGCTTGAACTCATGAGCCCTGACATCATGACCTGAGCTGACATCGGACGCTTAACCGTCCGGGCCACCCAGGTGCCCCAATCCCTCTTGCCATGTAAGGAGACACATTCACGGGTTCCAGGGATTAGAACGTGACCATGTTTGGGGGTTTGTGATTCGGACCACCACAGTGACACAGCCCAGCCATCTTCGCACCAACTGGAGCCTTTTTTATCAGATCATTTTCAACTTGCTCACCTAGGTTCTCACACAGAGTATGGCTCATTTTTGTCAGGGGTGAGTTTGGCTGATAATCTATGGATCCTCTGGCTTGTTGAGATCTTTTTAGACTTTCTTCTCTCTCTCAGGCTTTGCTTCAGTCTCACGTTTTGGCACACCCTCCCATACTCTGAAGCTATGAGAATTCTTTTTCACCTAGTTATGTAGAAGGTGTCCTTAGTGTTTTCCTTTTAATCACCCTTGTAGCTATGTCTGTTTTTTATGATTTGGGGAGTTTAAATAAAACTCTGTTGCCACAAGTTCTTGCTATCTGAATGGTCTGCACTCTTGCCATGGTTTTGAAGTCATGGACAGGTATTATTTTTTTAAGTGAAGTTAGAAAATAGGTATCATGATAAAGATTAATGAAGGTTTTCAAAAGACCTTTTCTGAGAATGGATTTCCTAGCCAATCTCTTCCCAAACCATCCCCTAAAATATGACTCAGCACTAAACTTCAAAGCTGGGTAGCTACTTACACTACTAGAAATAAAATTAGATAGAGAGTTATGTGGCTAAGATATCCTCCCATTATGGTCAGAAATGGAATTGCGAAGGTTTGGGGTCAGGATATTTTCTCAGTTGAAGCATCAGTTTCAAATACCTATTTTCAAGATTCTCAAACAAAGCGGTTTGATTTCCTAGTGTCCTGTAAATGCTTGGCTTCACTTCATCCCAAGTGAGATTTCAGACTATGAACCACATTGAAAGAATCCCTTGGACCACCTACCTCAAAGCTTCTGCTTGCAACCATGGAACACACAGAGACACACACACACACCCCACCACAACCACACCATTTGAAGTGTCTGCCTAGCGTGTGACCATCTTTGTGGTTACAATTGTCAAATATCTATTTTTGTACCCTTTTTATGGAGAATTCAAATCTCTAGCAAAAAACACTCTTCGAACAAAACCTACTCATTGCATTTGGGCAACCGCAGACCACCTGGAGGGCCTTCAAAGACCAGATTTCCAGAAACTACAATTTAGAACAAAAAAAGAATTATGGTGCCTTGAGTTGAGGAGGACCAAAAAGGTACCTGGTACAAGCTCACCCCAAATTTGAAAACTGGCAAAGCACGCAACTTGCCCTGGTTTCCATATTGTACAAAACGCCTTAAAGGGATTAAGTATGGAACCTAGAATTCATCTAAGACCACCTTGCCCATTGGAGATTTAGGAAACTTTCTAATGGAACTTGGGCTGAGCTCCTACATTCACAAATGTTTTTCTGTTTTGTCTCTCCCTCAACCTGGCAACTCAGAGCCTTGGAAACTTATGTACCTGGCCATTCTACTCAATCATCTCTAGAAGTTGATGGTGTAAGAGAGGAGTCAGAGGGGTCATCTGATGCCACACCCCACATTCTGACATCTCCCATGTCTTCCCTTCTTCTCTTCTTCCTCTTCCTCTTCCTAACACCACCTCCCTCCCTCCATAGAAAGCAGACAATTCCATCTCCTTGCACTGTCTGCCCTTCCCACATGGCCTTGTCACCAGTCCCCACCCTCCTCCCCACTCCCCAGATGAATCTCCTCTGAGTGGGCCTATTGAGTATTTCCCCAATAAGAATGGGACTCCTGTGAAAAGGAATTCACCTACCAGCTGCTGGAAGAACAAAAATGTCTTCATCTCCTTACATATATGGCAGGCAAAACAATCATAAAACCATGAAAGTACATGAAGAGCTACTCAGTCTCTTCCTCCACAGAAGAAAATCCACACAAAAAACTCAGACAGGCGAGGACAAGTGACAGAATGTCTACAGGCTTCTCTCTAGAACTCCTTCCATTAGCAGGTTCAGAAAACATGCACTGCCTGAAGTTTTCCCCTCTCCCAATGCTACAATCAGAGCAGACTGTTCTTCTTTCTTCTGCATTCTTTCCAAATCCTGGGGAAATCTTCCTCATTCATTGAATCTGTCATCCTATTCTACCTCCTTGGTTATGGGTACGCATCCAAGAAGTCAACTTTCTACGGCTAAGTTTTCTGTTTATTTCACTTGCTGAAGAGGCAACGTGGCAATGAACTGTACTTATCAGTAGAGAAATCAGTTAAGTTCTTACGACCGAAAAAGAGTGGGTTCTTGTATTTTTCATGATGACTCCCAGGGGTATGTGTATTGTTTTACTGACAGGGCAGCAAGTTCCTGGGACCCTGTCTTGTACTTCTTTTCAAACTCTACCTAATCTAGCTGCCACCAACTTGCTTCAGAAATGAACATACACCACTAAGCTTCACTGGGCTGCTTCCTGCTAAGTCAAACAAAAGAGGGCCCTGTTTTTATTCACAGGACTTTAAGAAACAACATGACGTAATGGGAAACATTGGATTTAAAGCCTGAGGGCCTGACTTCAGAAACAGCGCGGGCAGGTTATCGAACCTCTCTGAGATTCTTTGGTTTGCTTGTTTGTAAAATGAGTAATAATAATTACTGCCCAGCATGGGGTTGTTGTGAGAAGCAGATACAATCATGCATGTTAGAGTCCTGTGCAGCCCACAAAACGTTTTACAATATTGAGAAATCAAGCCGGAGTTTAGCCACCAACAGAAGCACCAAATAGGATGTCGGAGGAAGGAATCAGTTAATTCTCGGAGTCTTCAGGTACGTTTCTGAGGACCTGAGCTTCAAATCCCTTCCCGCAGCTCAAGTGTTTGTACAAACTTTTTCTTTACCTTCAGTAGTAGTCTTGAGTGCGTGATGCATCGGCCACAGCTTGGAGACTGAAAACGTCTAAACAAGCAGCTTAAATTTAGCCCTCACGAAGAAGCGTCCCACTGAGCCATGGACAGTCCGGCACTGATTTGCTCACCTCTCCATGGCTGGATACGCCAAGCCCATCCCTGTGGATTTTTCGTTTCCTGCTTTCCCGGGCCTTGTCTGAGCAGGACACCAGTGCAGAGACTGAGACACAGTCTGGGCAGCTGAGCTGGGTAACTCAATCCTGGTCACATCTTCACCTCCCCGTCCAGCCAAACCCTCCGAGGAGGGCCACCCCCATATTCCATTGTATACTCGAGGAGGCTGGATTGTGAGATACGGCAGGGGCCTGACCAGGAAGGGCGTGACAGTGACTTACCAAGGCGACAGCGCTGGGTTGGGTCTGGAAGTCCGCTGTTGAGCCAAGGCGTTAGCCCTTTGTTGCCAGATCTGGGGGAGGGGGGGGGGGGGGGACCCGGGGGGGGAAAAAGGGAGGGGGGGGGGTTTGGGGGGGGGGGGGGGGGGGGGGGGGGGGGGTGGAGATCCAGGGGGAACAAGAAAGGACAGAAGGGTTTGCATAGTGAGGGTAGGGAGGTCATAGGGGAGCCCTTAAGGGAAGTGTGCTAGCAGCCTCATAGCCACCAGTAGGAAAGTGTTTCAACACATTAAGACCTGGAATGTTCTTGTAGGAACACACAGGCCAAATACCAGCCCAAGGATTGAGACGTCATCCGGTCTGTCCCTCTGGCTTCACCAATGAGGAAGTTGAGTAATTGGGCCAGGTCACTTTTCCAGCAATGGCCTCTTTGCCCCATTCTCTCCGGCCAATTGTCCTCAGTAATCTGGCCTTCAAAATAGGAGGACTGAAGGGTGCCTGGTTTCCATGGCAACCAGAAACCAGCCGCAATGCTGGCACAACCCTTTATTTAATCTATTAAACTCTTGTTACTGGCACCTTTGGTTTGATTTCCTAACGCTTCCTCTGGTTCCTTCATCAGTAATTTACATCACCATAACTTTATTAAGCAGCTACTGTGTAGAATGGACTAGATTTTACAGGACCTTCAGAGGACCAAAGAGCCTCTGGTGTATGTATATTTATTTACGAATTACATATACCTTGTACCAACATTTTAAATATTAAACATTAAGCAAATGTTAAACATTAAATATTAAACATTAGCAAATGTTTTAAATATTAAACATTAGCAAAATTTAATTACAAACGTTCTTTCTTCATAACAGTGAGATATTTACATGATCTTTGATGACGGAAATGGATTCTATATCCATGGTTTTCCTATGTGTGGATCTTCTTTGGTGGAAAGACTCAAGATGTTCTACCAAACACATAAAGTGTGTTAACTTTTCTCCAGTGTTCCATAATAAGATCATCATCTGCCTCACGTATAATTATTGTTGCCACCATATGTAGAAACCGTGACTCCAAGCTCCTAACTTGTGTGTTTGCCTATTGATCTTATCTCACATTGAAGACCATGGTGCCTTCCTTCCTTGCATGGCAGCGTCATGATTGTTAAAAACACCAAAGACGTCAAACGCATAGGCAAGTCTGGCTGTCTCGTTCACATCTACAGAAGCTGGGACTAAAGTGGTTTCTTACCTTGCAGAAACACTTTGAGCTCATCTCACAGTTCAAACATCCCTGAGTCGCTAGAGCTTTGCCCCTCCATAGCCATCATGCCTCATCAATAAACTATTGTTTTTTTATGGATCAGCATCCATATTAACACATAATAAAGAGAATGATTTGAGTTGGACTTATCAGCCAGGATGTCATTCCACTTTTTTTACTGTATCAGTAAGTACATTTCATAGTTCAGCCAACTTTTAAAGGATGGTTAATAAGATTTTCTTGCTGAATAAAGCAGTGAGTTGATTCACATTCACTGGTGTAAGCTTCTTGGTACCAAATCAGTATGCAGAAGCTTGTCTAACCTAAGCAGTCAGCTTCTTTCTCCTTCCTAACCGGTGCCTGGGTCTAGAGACCAACACTTTCCTCTCCCCTCTTTTTTAAAAAAATTTTTGAACGTTTATTTATTTTTGAGAGAGACAGAATGCGAGTGGGTTAGGGGCAGAGAGAGAGAGGGAGACACAGAATCGGAAGCAGGCTCCAGGCTCTGAGCTGTTAGCACAGAGCCAGCTGCGGGGCTCGAACTCACGAGCTGTGAGATCATGACCTGAGCCGAAGTCAGACGCTCAACCGACTGAGTCACCCAGGTGCCCCATCCTCTCCCCTTTTTTATTTCCTATATGGACTTTTATGGTCAATGGGGGTTTTCATATGTCAAAGAAGGAAATAACAGAATGTTGGAACAACTTTCTCTCTCTCTGAATTAAGCTTGAGTTTTACTCATGGTGTTTTACTACAAAATCCTGTTTTGAATAACTAAAGCTATGATCCAAAATATCAAACTTTTTTTTTTTTTTTTATCCAGTTTGTGCTCCTGCTGTAACAATCTTAATCCTAGAGACAGGTGATATTTCAGGCTGCCAAGGGAAAAAGACATGTAGTCCAAAAAATGTAGAGAGAAAAGCATGTTGACATTTCTGGAGTTCTTTACAGAGCCCCATCAGTTGGCCACAGACATTTTGCAGTCTTCTCTACAGATCGTGGTTTGCTGGCCTTGTGTTGTGACACTACCAGCTGTGTAATGCTGAAGCTTGAGGCTCTCCGAGGGCTCTATATTTGGGTTCTCTGTCATAAGTGTTTCCCCCGTAAGATTCCAGCTTCAGGAGCTCTGGGCTTTGTTCTTTCATCTTTTCTTGCCCATTGCCACTGGGGACGCTCTCACCCACCCTGGGAAGTCTCCGGTTCACGAATGGTCTGTTTGGCATGTCTATAAGCCTAGCATTTGAAACCCAGAACTCATTTTTCTGTAGAGAGGATGTTTTAAGTGTTTGTTGGGTCTCCAGGTCAACCCACAAAGACTCATTCCACCCCTAGTACAGGTAATGAGTTTTCCCTTTGTTCCTTTTATATAGATCATAGAATTACAGAATGTCAGGGCTGAAATGGAACTTAGACCATTGTGTTATACATTGCCGACAGAGTTGTTTTACAGTGTGTTCTATTACAAATGCCCCACATTCCACCTACTTTAGATGTTAAGTAGGGTCCTGTGGTCTAGCCTGGAAACCCAGTCATCCTTTACAACATGGTAAATGAAATAGTCATAAAGCGGGAATGGTCTTGCCACAGAGAACTTCACCTTGGCTCCTTTTCTTTATAACCTTTGAGGCACACTGCAAGGGCCAGGACTTTGTCAATGGTGTCTCTACACAGTCACGGCCAATACTTACATACCTTAAATCAATGTGATCGTGGGAGCCACATCAGGAAAACCTCTGCTGAGCTGTAGGAGCAAAGGTGTAAAGGAACACCTTCTGGCATTTGCTGAGCCAGGCATATTTGCATCTTAGGGAGCCCTTATCTCTCCTGTCCTTTTATCTTTCCTGTCCTCTCCGTCTGAAATGCTTTACCCCAGATATCATCATGGCGCAGTCTCTCACTTCATCAGCTCTTTGCTCAAGTGTTGAGAAATGTGCTTGTAGGTGAAAGAATGAAGCTGGTAAGCACTGGACCAGATGCTCTGTATACGTCATTTCACTCAGTACTCAGAGCCCTTCCAGATGACAGGTTTGTTCTTTGACAGCTGGGTGGCCGAACACCCTTAGGTTATAGCAACTTTAGCAATACAATTTTGTGATTCATATAAGCATTTTATCAGTTTCCAATTGTTGGGGGGGGGGTTTTGGATCTTAGTAAAATCCTTTCATATTCCATATAGAAGACATCCGAATTAAAAGAAATTCTCTCTAAATTTAGTTATCAAAAAGGGGGAAGGATGGCATTTTACAGTGGTTTGTGTCTAAGGACAATTTGGAGCCCAAATGTCCATCGAGTGATGAATGGACAAAGAATATGTGGTTTATATATACAATGGAATACTACTTGGCAATCAAGCCAATAAATCTTAAATGAATGATGACCACCATTGCTGGCAGGGTAGAATTTAAGGTCTTTGTCCTCAAAGACCTTATAGAGATACCATGTCTTTGTCCTGGGAGAAATAGTATGTAGCCATTTTTCACTCATCCATTTGTAAAAAACTTTGAGAACACAGTGAGATAATAGTAAAAGAGAGGTCTGTGTAAAATGCTATGAGGACACGTGGGCCTAAACGCTTATCGTCCTTTTCATTCTTGGTTACGGTCAAGGTTACATGCCAAACTCTCTAAACTTCTTCCTGAAATTACTTTCTTAAATATACATATGCATAGCATGGTTAGGCAAACTTGGCTCTTCTATGCAAAGAGATATATGCACCAGACCACAAAGGATGGGGTCCGTATCAATACCTGACTGCCCCCAAAATGAACGTCCACAGAAAGATATCAGAAGGGAATGCAAAGCCATGTTTTGTGAGTTTTCAGGAATGAGAACAACTTTGGAATCAGTTGAAAAATTGGGTTTAAACCTGGTTCTCACTTAGCTGTGTATAATCTTGTGTGTGGTCTCTCCTATCTCAGAAGCTGGCCATCTCACAGAATTGCTATGAAGAAAATTCCTAGCACAATCTGATACTTAACAGGTGCTCAGTAAATGTCATAGAACAAAGCTACCTTGTTCTGCTAGCTTTGGGGTAAAATTTACATCTATCATTTAATCAGCAGAAGGATCTTATAATTATTCATATTTTACAGGTGAAAATCTGAGGGTAAAGGTATCTACTAAGTGGTTTAGCTGGGAGCCCGTATTTTCCTCTTCCAAAGTTAGTCCTCAACAAAGATAATTCTATTTTTATTTCATCTGGTTCTTTCTGCAAGTTGCTTAAGGAATTCATGATCTAAAGTAAAAAATATGTGTGCACGAATTTATTAGTTAAGTCCCCGGGGATGCAAAATTTCTTTCCTGCACTACATAACCCCTTATTTCATTGACAAGTTATTACAATGCTTCGCGATTTTATTTCTTGACAGTAGATGGCGCTGACGATCGTCGAAAGAGACAAGATGCGGCCAAACACCCCACCCCCTACTCCTTTCCTTGGCCATTACAACAAAATAAAAAACAAACAAAAAAACAGTGAAAAGAAAGTAAAGACTTTCATTCAAATGAAAGGTTGAAATTAAGAATTTGGAACTGCCGTGTAATTGAGCTGGATGCATATGTGATCCATGTGTGTTTAATTTAGGACTCTAGGGAAGATCTTCTGGGCTCCTTGCAAAATTTCATTAACAGGATTAAAACAAAATATAGTAAAATGTAATTATCCCGACAAACAATAAATTTGGAGTTACTTGTCAGATTTTATTTTCTGCACCATAATTTTAGGAAGAGATGAATATTAAGACAACTAAGAATGCAATTAAAAATATATATAATATACATATATACTAATATATAAAATATACAAAATATAATGTATATTATATGTTTTATTTATAAATATATATTCTAAGTTACGTATATATATCTTCCAGAGTGTTGAAGACAGTACAGAAGAATACAGTGGTCAAGATGAAAAACAAAACAAAACAACTTAATTATATGACTTTTGGGTAAGTTAACATCTTGGAACATAAGTTTCCTCCTCTTTAAAGCTGAAATGTTTGTTGCCTAATTCACAGGATGGTTGCATAGATCAAAGGCAGTAACGTAGTATAAATGCCTTGAGAGCGATCATGTCCCATATCCAGAGGAGCCTTCTTTTATCCTTTCCACACATTCAACTCAACCTCCTCTAAGGCACACTGAAATTCAGAATAAAAGACTCGAGTGTTCAATTTGCTCATCTGTCCATGAACAATGTAATGGCCTTTGGTGTACTAGATTCATGGAAGACCCGGGACCAAGGTGTTTTCAACCATAAAAGGAACGTTTAGGTTAATATTCAGCTATCCAGAGAATTAAATAAAAGAACCCTTGACTCCAAAGGATATCAGTTTATTGAGGTAGCCTGCGCTCTCCTTCTCACTTTCAACTGTCTTTTCCTCTGTAGGAGCGTGTGTACCCGCGTGTGGAGGTGCTGTGTGTGTGTCTGTGGGGCACGCGTTTGTGGGGTGCAGGTGAAGCGGGCTACCTAAGCGCATTTCCACTGCAGTGACAGTCATAGGTCTGCAGGAGCCTACGTGGAATTTCTCCCTTGATTTTTACAAGAGGCACGACGTCCTTTTTTTTTTCTTTTTTAATAGCTTATTGAAATATTTTTGACATGTAAAAAAAAATAGACGTGTCTCAAAAGAAGAAATTCAAATAGCTAATAGCTTCTCAGCATCTTTAATCATCAGAGACATGCAAATAAAAACCACAAGGAGATATCCTCTCACACCTGTCAAGGTAGCTATTATCAAAAAGAGAAAAGATAACAAGGGTTGTCAAGGATGTGGAGAAAAGGGAACCCTTGTGCACAGCTGGCAGGAACGTAAATTAGTGCAGCCGTTATGGAAAACAGCATGGAGGTTCCTCAAAACATTAAAAATAAAATTACCATAGTACCCTCTGTTCTTCTTTTAACAAAAGATTCACAAATATTTGTGGGTGAGGGTAGATATATTGTCATCTCTGCTTTAGGAATCCTGGGCGTCTCATGGCACTGGTTCCTGGGCCTCAAGCTGCTGTCCCCTAGAGGGGAGTACCTTCTACACCAGGGACCTTAGGCTGCTAGTTCCAGCTTCTCAATTCCTGCCAGAAATAAGTGACCCGTCTCCATGCTCCACTATTTAATCTGGGCTTTGGGGACATAAAGCATCCAGGCCAAGGCCAAACAGTGTCTGGCTGGATTCTAAAATCCGGGGGGTGCGGAGGGGGGTCAGATTCCTGTACTCTGCCCTTTTTCTTGCTTTAACAGATTCGGTCACTTCCTCAGGCAGGACTCCTTGCCTGGCCTCCATCGTATTCCCCACCCTGGAGGAAATATTCCCTTATAGCCTTCCCACATTTGTGATTAGAGAGCTGTTTCCATGGTAGTTCATCTCCTCCCCCTAGACTCTACGTTCTGGGGGATGTGACACAAGTCTGTCTCTTGTCCTGCTGTGTCCTCGTGCCTGGCACAGGGCCCAGCAGAAAGTAGGTGCTTGGTGAAGGACCGCTGAATGAGTGAAAGAGTGATTGACTTTAACCTACCCTGGGAAAGGCTGGCAGGCATCTAAGGGTCAAACTGACCCAACCACTAAGCGCCCAGACTGACCACCTTTATGCCACTTCTTAGGCATTTCAAGAGGACAGACTGGTGGAAGACAGGGGAGAGTTTTTGGTTGAAAAAGGCCGGATTTGTAGACATCCAGCCCCCATGCTCTAAGCTCTCCAGAACCTTTCCTGCTAAACCACTCACCCCCCAGAGGGCCCCTTCCTCCTCTTTCCATCATTGCTCCCTGCGGGCATGGGGCTGGCATGGAAACTGATCCTAAGTAAGAGTCTGTTCTAACAGGAAGCAAATAATGTTCCTCCCCTGATGGAGGTGTTTCCTTCTTAAAGAAGTTACAAAGGGCTCTTTTCAGAGAGAAAGGGGGCGGGCATGGTGTGTGGGCCACACTGCTGTCTGCCCTGTGCAGATTGAAGCACATTCTGGAGTCAGGGCCTCTGAAACGAACCTCAACACTCAGTGGCCCAGGCTCTCTGAGCTCCCTTTACCTGTTGGTTACAAGCATCCCCCGGAATCCCCTAGGGTCCTTGTGAATCTTTTTCTTTTCTTGACTTCCAGGATAACAGCAATCTGGGTTTTCCTCCTGTTTTCTCGAAGTCTCCTTGCCGAATCCGCTTCCGCTTTGTAATCTCTGCACTGTGGGTGCCCCAGACCTCTGTCCTGAGGCCTCTCTCCCCTAGCCACGTTCACTTTGGGATGAACACACTGAGTTTCATGGCCATAAATTCCCTCTGTGCCCTGAGGAATCTGTCATGCTTAGTTCTAGCTCTTGCTTTGTCCCTGACTCCAGATTTTTATAGCTAGCTGCGGACTCTACCCCCCCACTGGGGGGTCTAATGGGTGTTTCACACTAACCAGATCTAAAGCTGAACGCTCTCTCTCTCTTTTTCAGAAGACTATTTTTAACGAGCGACAGAACATCCATGTAGACCCAATAGTTGATACCGTGTGCAATAATGAAAAAATAGGGGCCTTCATGTTAAAGGTCAGGAAGAATGGAAAGAGGTAGCCATCTTGATGCTATTTAAACAATGATCAGGAGGGACGCCTGGGTGGTTCAGTCGGTTAAGCGGCCGACTTCGGCTCAGGTCATGGTCTCGCGGTCCGTGAGTTCGAGCCCCGCGTCAGGCTCTGTGCTGACAGCTCAGAGCCTGGAGCCTGTTCCGGATTCTGTGTCTCCCTCTCTCTGACCCTCCCTCGTTCATGCTCTGTCTCTCTCTGTCTCAAAAATAAATAAACGTTAAAAACAAAAATAAACAATGATCAGGAGCTTCTAGTCAATTAAATAAAATGAGGGGAGAGGATAGAAGAAAGGAGGATGAAAATTATTATTTGCAGATGACATGACTGTCAACACTGCAAACCAAAGAGAATCTAAAAGAAAATAATATAAAAGAGAGATCAATCAGGTAACAGTCAGTTAGAAAATAAATGTGCATATATTAATACCTTTTATACTAGCTCTAACAAATTCAAAATATAATGAAAAAGGTGCTGTATATGGCAGAAGTTTTTAAAAAATATATAAAATATCTCAGAACCAACTTCTCAAAGAGGCGTAACATGTCCATTTTGGAAAATTTAATGTAAACTACATGTAATTTTTTTCATGTTTTTTTTTTAATTTTTTAATGCTTATTTATTTTTGAGACAGACAGAGACAGAGTGTGAACTGGGAGGGTCAGAGAAAGAGGGAGACACAGAATCCAAAGCAGTCTCCAGGCTCTGAGCTGTCAGCACAGAGCCCAAAGTGGGGCTCGAACTCATGAACCACGAGATCATGACCTGAGCTGAAGTTGGATGCTTAACCGACTGAGCCACCCAGGTGCCCCTAATGTTTATTTAGTTTTGAGAAAGAAAGAGGGAGAGGGAAAGAAGGGGGGGGGGGGGCGGGAAGAGAGAAAGACACAGAATCTGAAGCAGGCTCCAGGCTCTGAACCGTCAGCACAGAGCCCAAAGTGGGGCTTGAACCCGCAAACGGCAAGATCATGACCCAAGCCAAAGTTAGACGCTTAATTGACTAAGCCACCCGGATGCCCCAAACATAAACTACATTTAAAAGCAAGTGACAAATCAGGAAAACAACTTCCCAGTAAATGACAAATCAAAATTTTCCTATCCCTAATATATAAATAGTTCTTATAAATAAAGAACAAGAAGATAGAATCCCAATTAAAAATTGCAAAGGGAAAGTGATTCACAAAAAGAAGAAATAGTAAGTCTTTTAAAAGTGTTTGGCCTCATTAGCAGCCAAAGAAGTACAAATTAAAACTGTAAAATTGTATTCATGCCTTGTCAGATTATAACCTTTTTCTACAATATTGTTAGCTTTGATAAGATGTGAAGAAACTGGCATACTTCTATGTTGCTGGTGGCATTTAACTGGCTGTGATTTTCCTGAGGGCAACATGATAATATGTATCAAAAGCATTAAGGCATGCTTTGACCAGAAATTTCACTTCTAGGAATATAATCATACTCATCATAAAAACCTTTGCTACAACAGAATTTTGATAAGGGGAAAATTCTGGCAACAACCCAAATGATGAACAATAGGGGACTGGTGAAATAAACTGGGTCCCTCAAAATTAAAGAGACCATAAAGCTGAACTCTTGTTCCCACCCTTCCGGTGCTCCCGCTGGCCTTGGTCTTAACCTTCCCCACCTCAGTTAGTGGCTCAGTCCCAAAACCTTGCAGTCATCCTTGACTTCTCTCTTTCCTTCCCAGTCTGCATCTAATCCATGGGCCTGGAGGCTCTACCTTCAAAATGCATCCCTTGTTTGACCTCTTCCCACCACCCTGAGACACGCTAGGCTTGATGGAGAAGAAGCCACAGTACCTCCCCCCTGGACCACCTCGGCAGTCTCTGTCTCTCTGCTCCCCACTCTTGCCCTGCTATAGGCAATTCTCTATACAGCAGGCAGACTGATTTTTTTTTAATGTTTATTTATTTTTGAGACAGAGAGAGACAAAGCATGAATGGGGGAGGGTCAGAGAAAGAGGGAGACACAGAATCTGAAACAGGCTCCAGGCTCTGAGCTGTCAGCACAGAGCCCGACGCGGGGCTCGAACTCACGGACTGCAAGATCATGACCTGAGCCGAAGTCGGCCGCTTAACCGACTGAGCCACCCAGGTGCCCCCAGACTGATTTTTTTTTTAAGTACCTGCTCGAAACTATCAGGGCTTCTCTCACACACGGAATAAAATTCAAACTCCGTGCAAATGTCTAGCCCGCTTCGCTGGCTCTGGTCCCCGCGTATCCTCTGACTTCAGCCTGTATCTCTGCTCCAGCCACGCGGAACTTCTTGGCATTCCCCAGACTCACAAGCTTGTTCCTGCCTCACATTTGCACCGGTGTTCTCTCTCTGGAGTTCTCTGTCCCCAGTTCTTTGCATGGCTGTGTTCTCAGAAGTGCAGAGACGGCCTCATTGGGCCACTTAAGTAAAATAGCTTCCCATCACTCTCCATTCCCTCATCTGTCTTTTTGTCATTGTACTTCTGACTACCTGTGCTAGGAGTAACCTATCCTTAGGCGAAAGCGTGAGAAACCCTGGCTAGTTTAAGTAGAAGAGGGATTTGAGAAGAGACAGAAGCTGGAGGAATGGTTGGGGAGGCTCAGCGGTTCCTAGCCAAGAGCAATGCATAAATCATGCCAGTGGGTAAGAATTCTGCTGCCCTTCTGCCAGAGGGTGCGTCACCGGTGCTACTGTCCCGGATGCTGGCTCTGCTGTACCCACTGCAATCTTCATCCCCCCTGCACATGCCACCACCAGCAGGGAGGATCTTCTGCAGGTCCTGTGTCCTTGAATCACCGGTTCCTGTCCCAAAGTATGTGCTCGTATGTCTGATCGGCCAAGACTTGACCATAGGTCTTGGCCCGTTCTGCAAGGGAGACTGATCAAACTGTCTGGTGATTTCTATTTCTATGTAGTGGGCCATGGGCTCTGCATCCCCATAAGTACAGACTCCCAGGTATGAGATGGAGTTTCAGATTCTAGGCACCAACAAAAGGATGATAAATGTCTACTGCATTAGCTGGCTTGCTACCGTATGTTTATGTGTCTATTGCCTATCTCCTCTACTAGAATAGAAGCTTCACTAGGTCGGGGACTTTGCCCGTTCCCCCTGTACCCCAGGAGTCCAGCACAGTGACTCCGCAGAGGTGGCCTTCCATTAATATGTGTTGGTTGAGTATCACGTACTATATTGAAAGTGTTGGCAATCGTAAAGATTAAATAGTCCGGTTGTTACCACTCTTTCTTTTGGTGATGGATGCTCCTGGCCCCTCTTCTGGCCCGCTCCCCCTCCCCTCACTCCTAAAGCAAAAGCATGCCAGTCTAGCCTGATGTGGTTAGAAATACATTTCTAGGTAGAGACTGTCAGAATCGAGTTGCATTGTAGGACATCCAGCTGATGTCACAAATTGCTTGGTGTGGGGAGAAACCTTCACACGCTTGGTGACCAGAAATGTAGTGCTCTCATGTGTTTAAGTCAAGGAGACACAAAGGGAGGAAACACTAGAAGGGAAGAACTGGGTTTTTCCCTACACGGAAGGAAAAAACGGGTTTTTTTTTTTTTTCTCTTACAAGGACACAGACATACGGAATGTCCGTGATGGTTGGGGGGGGGGGGGGGCGGGGAGAGTGAGATGCAGAATTTTCCTCTTTTAATGAGAAAGAGAGAAAATGATAGTGAAAGTAGTGTCGGGGATGGATTGCCTGCAGGACAAGGATGGGTGGAGGAAGGAGAGAGAAAGGGAATGGGGAGAGGGAGAAAAAGAAAAAAGGAAGGGGGCTCTATGAGGGAGAATCAGGCTGCCCATAATATCGAAAGAACACTTCGTATATTTTATTTATAGATTCTAGAGACCTTGTAAGAAGAGACAGCGTGAGTCGGTTTAGCTGTGTTAAAAGATTACTAATTACAGTCATTTATGAGAATCGCTGCTTAGCATTTCTAGCTAATCACTGTGCAGGCAAGCATTATCTATATGGTGAATATCTGCCAGAGTGTCTTTTGTTGTAAATTGTATTTGATTGCAACACCTGCTCATGAAGATTCCCTCTGTTCTGGGGCAGCATAGCTGTTCAGGGCTGAAACAAAGCAACCCAGAAGGAATGCTTTCCAAGAATAAAGGAAGAAAAAAAAATGCCTATAAATACGCCACGTAATTTTTGTTATTTGGGGTGGTGGTTGCTAGAAGGTCAACAAAGCACTAAGATTTTTTTTTATTTTTGCAGCTTCTTATGTCCCCCATTCTCTATTCTCACCATATCACGCACACGCACACACACACACACACACACACACCACTCTTTGCACACTAAGTCGACGACAGATTCAGAAACTGAAGCATGTAATCTGCAGACCTATCCATTATGGTGTTTTGCAGACGGACAGAAGTTGCTTTTCCCATTTAAAAAAAAAGTGCCAGCTACTAATGGTGCCTGGGTCACTCAGGAAACCTGTGACATATGGAGCAATGTAGGGTTTGGATTCGGACAAAAGAAGGTCAAGTTGAATGCAAGCAAAAGCATCTTGACTTTTAGCTTAGAAACGTGTGCAGTTCCTTCCGTTAGATTCAGTTTTGCAAAGTAACTTTCCAAAACACATTTTGTGGGCGTGTGTACCTGTGTAGCCCTTAGAGCAGTTTGGAAAGAAGCAAGTCAACACGGCCCCCACTCTGAGCTCAATGCCTGCCACCTGATCTCTGCACCCAGCAGATAAACTGGGGCAGCCGACCAGGACTTCTCTACCAAGGTTGGAATGCAGACGGGGAATTGCATACATAGAAAAAGAAAACAGATTGGAATCACTCAGTTCCTCTGTACATTCATCAACTTCTATCCAGTCAACATTTGGCATCAGCGCCTGGGGATCGACCTTTCCAGGCCTGTTGTTCAGATGAAGACATTACAGAACGCAAAAGGCACGTCAAGTCCTCCAACATGGCAGTGGGCCTGAGATAAAAACCAGACTTTGGAGTCAGAGTGGGAACAAGCTATACTGTTTTAAAATGTTACTTGCTGCTAAAAAAAAAAAAAAAAAAAAAAAAAAAAAAAAAAAAAAAGTAATCAGGAGTCAGAAAATTAAATATAAGGGCAAGATTTAAAAACTTAAGCATTTCCTTCTTACAAATACTACTTCTATGTAAAATTGCTACTTGACCCTTAGCTACCCCCCAATAACTGGGTTATTGGGGACGAACCAAATGACGAAAAGTTAAAAGTCACCGAGAGCAATTCTCACCTGATATTTGGATCCCTCTTTGTGCCCCCAACATCTTGCCATCTTGCTTCTGGCTCAAAACTTTCAGTGGCAGCAAGCCTGTTGCCTCCTAGGGCAACTATCTGTCTCTGGAACTTGCTGGTTGAGAGGCAGAACTCTCTGCTACCCTATCTCCCCTTAGTGCTGGAGATGCCTTTTGGAGACGCGCAGTCCAATCTCTCTTCCTTGCACAAGCCCTTCCTTTGCCATTAGGAAACTTCAGTTATATGCCTTTCAAGACTATCAATCTATATATAAAATTTTTATTTATATTTATTATAAATATTTAAATATAATATTTAAATTTAT